>NC_081410.1:385323043-385623043 GCF_030272615.1 Cryptomeria japonica | reverse complement strand
TTTTATGAAAAATGAACAAATATTGGGTTAGGTTTTTTGAAAAAATGAAAAAGATAACCATATACAGTTTAAAAAAACTGCCAAAAAACACAGTTCAATCATGATTTCTATGGTCAAAACTGTTGACAGCGAGTTTAACATTTAACAGAGTTTTTCAGTTCAAAAAACTGTTTTCCTGAGTGATTTCTGATTTATTACAATTTCTTGTAATATTTTGATGATCTTTGTAACTATGGTTGATCATATAATATCATTAAGCAAATTTATTATTTGTTAGTTTTTGAGTGTGTCACCAATATCATCATAGTATTTAGGTTATCGTTCTATGTTTGATGTCCAAGTTATATCTTTTGGTAAGTAATGTGTAATATATTAGGCTTGGCTGTCATCAAGAAGATATACATTGTAATCCATATACCATGAACACTGACAATACAAAAAGTCCAGTATGCTGACTGATATGAAGTAATATATATGCAGGATCCTAGTGCTCTAATCATTTAAGTGTCAATTTATTGGAAAATTTTAAATTTCTTAAATGAGATAAAGCAGCTGAGAACAATTACAAAGTTGTTTGGAAAATAGAAGATTATAAATTGAAAAATTAGCAGGCATGGCGTTTGAATTAATCTATTTTGATCCTGTGTAACAGTAACTTCACCAAATAGAAGTACTTGTTTCTTAACATGGAAATTTCATTAAAAGTCAGGGCTTTTAAGTATGACTTCCTGGTTGGAGACCATCATCGTATGGGGTGCACATGAAGGGGAACATGCTTCATCTAGTACTTATCAGATAGTTTGTATATGCTTCAGAGTCTCAGAACTTCTTTAGGAGGGTAATAAGTTGGGATTCAAATTCCTGTATTCTCTGTAAAAAACATGAGAACTCTTATTGAGGTTCAGTTAATGTGATTCAAATCCAATTCTAACCTTGACTCATGGGAACAAGTCAGAAGTCTTCATGTGGATAGCAAGATGCTCTCATCATGTTTGTTGACTGGGAATGGCTGTACATGGAGTGCTTCAGTTGTACCTGCCTCTTCTCTTTTTAACTTGTTTGCCATCACGTTAATTTAATGTCTTGTGGACAGTTATGAAAAGGCTATTTCTAACTCTACAAGACAATCACCTGCAAACTTCTTGACAGTACTTTGGGGAAGAGATAGCAAGTGTTTATGGGAAAGAAAGTATACACAAGAAATGTAAATGAATAGACGTCTTTGGCAAGAGGGGAATTGGTATACTTGCAATGCATTCCTATTCAACACAATAATAACTTCATCTCCACCCAATAAGGTGACGTAAATCGTGTAATACATATTTGCTAGAACACTTCCCAAATCCTTTTTTAAGAAACGCATCTTATACTCATATTATAAATATTCACACTGTGATCAGATTACAAGGAACACATTCCTTAATTTTTGTTTGATTATCCATTTCTGAAGCTCTACTGCTTACTGCTTGGACATGGAGTCTTGCATTACTTATTACTACCAGATATTGCATTAGCGTAGATTTCTAGAAAACCCTTTTCGAAGGCCCCATTTTACAGAAAAAAATGGCATTGTTAGGGCAAACATTCATAATCTAGTTTCCGACGGCATGTTCCCAACTATGTAAAAAATTTAAATTCTGTTGGAATAGGTTTAGGAAAATATTTTGACACAAATCTGTTCATGGGAGGTTAGTGACTTTTTCATAAGTTATATTTATTTTTTCCCAAATTGAGTTGGTCCACAATTCTGATGGTTTTAAACAACACGTGTTAAACTATAGTGTTTATTCTATGTAGCAAGCTAGGGCCATCAAGGATCATGTGTCAACCTTTAGATGAAATGATTCATGCCTTGACAGTTGACATGCAAGCAATGGGTGTGCCTGATGTATAAATATGTAAGTTTCTTCATATTTGATATATGAAAACAATCTGCTCTCTGTGCTTTTGTTTTGAAACTTGGCATTTTCAACATGGTATCAGAGCAGGATCACTACTTAAACCTAGGGGGACCACTTTTGGAGGCCTTAGATCATTCAGTTTCTGTAGAGATCTCGAGAAACTGTATATGACATACGAATCTATGGATGAGTTTGTAGGTTGCCAGGTTTAGATGGTTGTTTTGTTGTCCCCGTTACCAAGACTGCATCATTTGGATCATAGCTAGGCTTTACTTGCAGAGTTGTGTCTTGTGAGGTTCTAGTGGATTTGTTGTAGGTGCAAGAAAGGCATGCATTTGTATAGAGCAGTGTGACAAAATGGTTGATGTTAGAAAGGGTGTGTCCTCAATGGAAGTGTGATTGCATGCCCCTCAACAAAAGAGTATTACGAATCTATGGATGAGTTTGTAGGTTGCCAGGTTTAGATGGTTGTTTTGTTGTCCCCGTTACCAAGACTGCATCATTTGGATCATAGCTAGGCTTTACTTGCAGAGTTGTGTCTTGTGAGGTTCTAGTGGATTTGTTGTAGGTGCAAGAAAGGCATGCATTTGTATAGAGCAGTGTGACAAAATGGTTGATGTTAGAAAGGGTGTGTCCTCAATGGAAGTGTGATTGCATGCCCCTCAACAAAAGAGTATTGGGTAATGTCTACGAACGGAAGAGGAGGATTTGCAAGTCTACATATTCCATTGAAAGTTTGGGATGTGGACATCTGCAGCTTGTTTGAAGGTAAAACTAGGGGTCAAGGTGTGTAAGTGTGTGTGTGAAGATATCTTCAAAAAGGAGAATCAGGGTGGTCTTGAGGAGGCCAATGAAATTTGCATTCATGGAGCAAAGAGAAAGGGCTCATGTAGAGAGGGCTCTTGAGATGTTGAAAATCTTAAGAGCAAGAATGGATGCTCTTGAAAGGCAAAATGTTGGAATTGGTAAGAGAATGGTTGAGAGGTTAGAATCTGTTCAAGGTGTTTAAGCATAGTGGCAGTGGACGATCCAAGAGGAGAAGTGGAAGGTCATCTCTGTTCTTTAGAATAGATGAGCGACACATGAGGAGAAAAGAGAATTCGTGCAACTTGTTAAAGAAAAGATCCTCATCATGGAGGGTATGGAGAAACAACCTGGCAGCGAGAATGCAACAATAGTATGTCCTTTAGAGGACATGAAACTGTTGCAAGATGTGGTGTAGTGAGTGCAAAAGAAGAACAGGATGAGTACCCTAAGATAGTACAAGGAGTAGAAGTGGGAGATATAGGACATGAGGTAGCTGGAGATAAGAAAGAGGATATCATGATCAAGGGAGGATAGAAAAATGAAGAAGGAACTGCTGGATGAATTGTTTGTTTCCATCATGCAGATTTAGTTGAGTCTTGAGGAAGATTTTTCACTCAAGGAGGAGTTGTTATGCAGAATATTGGATGCAGATGCAAATGAGGTCATTGGATCTAGATTCATCTTGGATTGTGAACATACAAAAAAAACATGGACATGATGAGCCAGAGATAGATGTAGAGTAATTTTGTTTAGAAGGATTATATAGAAGGGAGAAGTAGATGAGATTATTTTTATGTGTAGGTGGATGGATAATGGTTGGCTAAAACCTACAAAGAGGAAGGAGAGAAGCATTTGGAAGAGGAGGTTAGCCAAAGCTTGAAAAACTCTGTAATAACTCACCTGACTTGCGAGTTCTTTAGAGGCAAAACCCTGGCTGATTTAATTGGTCAAAAACTCACAATTTTTTCAATGACTTGTGGTTTTTATTTTTGCAGAAAAAATTGCGAAAATTCCCCATTTAAACCTTAGTGACTTGCTAGGAAATTCCCGACGCCGAAAAAGGTAAAAGGCAATTTAATAAAGCTAATATTTTACCTTTTAATTTCTTGCCGCCTATATCTCTTCTTGTTAGGCATAGGCTTTGTCTACAAAAGGGACTAATCCGTGAGAAGACTCTTAAGGCGTGGGAATCATAGTTTGAAGTTGACCTTCTTGTGTGGTTGGTGTGATTGTTCAAGGGAGGTTGTGGCCCTGTCCAATGCCATTTTGGGTTGCATTTATTTTACACAGATGTTTGCATAGTCGAATATTTGTAGCGGAAGTTGTTGCTGGGCTGAGCACTGTGAACTATTACTCACTGTGACATGTGAGAGGACACTGTGGTATATGAATCAGCCTGTGCTAGGAGTTAATTTCAGTAAGGACTGTTGGAAAAGTTGTATGCTGTTGTAAATTTGAAAAGGTAAAAAATTTCTTGTGTTATTGCTGTATGTATATATCAGCAAATTAAATGGAAATGGCACTGTTATAGCAGCAACTTATTGTTTGAAGCTTGAATATTGTTTTCAATAAAATCACTGTAACCTTCTTTACTTTAAATATCAATGTTTACGAATGTTGTGTGAGAATCTTGAAAACTTTGCATCAAATAAATTCGGAAATCAGAAAACTCTCCATTCAAATTGTTTGACCCAATGCTTAGTGGATAAAAGTATGAAAAATTGGGTGCAAATTGATAGGGGTTATTATAGTGGTATTAGAGCCATGTTGAACCTTCTAGCCTATTTATTGATTTCAGTTAGAGAAGATGGTCAATTGAGACAAGGACCCTTTAACAAAACATTTCAGTAAATCATTCAAACTAATTAATTTTGAGCCTTTTGCTAAGTAATGGATGTGAGTAGTAACCTTTATGCATTGGGAAGAAACTTGAGTCTCCATATCAGTTAAAAGATGTTCTTCTTGAAAGGTTGAAAGAAATGTGGATATGTGTTTATCAAAACCGGACCAATTAGATTGTGAGGTATTGAAATGGGCAACAAAAGCACCATTGATTGTGCTAGTCCAGCCCTAGATTATGAGACATTTAGTTAAAGACATAAGATTTGCAGTCACCTCTTGTCTCATTGAAATCATAAGAATCACAGCTCCTGAAGTACCGCACATAGATGACATAATGAAAGAGATATTCCAGCTCATTGAAGAGAGTTTCCATGGGTTGGATGATACCAGACATCCTTATTTTGAGAAGAGGTAAACATCTTAGAAACCATTCTAAAATTTAGATCCTGTATGGTGATGCTTGATCTCAAATGTAATGATTTAATACTCAAAATGTTTCAATGCTTCTTTGTCAAAACCAGAAAATATCATGCAGAGAATGTTATATAGGCAATGCAAACTATCTTGTCTCTGATTTTAGATGAGGATGATGAAATTTCCAAGCAGTATCTAATTGTTGGCCATTTGGAGGAGGGAGTAGGATGTCTCACCTACAGCACATGAGTTGTCAAGAAGATTGGTTGAGTTGAAAAGTTAGAAAGTTAAAAATCAATTGACAGAAGGTGAATTGATTTCTTGTGTTTTACAGGTTACAGGACCTCCTAACATGAGTAAAAACCAATTGAGAAGAGAGAAATGTTGTTTCACATGCCAGGAAGCTGGAGACCTAGTCACATACATGGGAACAACAAAGAAGGTGAATTATTAACTTCTATCACATGCTTATCGCAGCCAAATGATGATAAGAGCAAGAATAAACGAAGGCAATAGAGCTGGAAGAAGATGAAGGGGTGTTTCAAGAGATAAGTATTGCTGATCTCCAAAATGATTTCTTTGAAGGACTTGATTCCCATGATGACACCATTGGAAAGGTAATTTATGAATGATCATATGAAGTTTATGTTACAAAAGGGGAGGTTGAAATAAAGATGGTTCAAAATGAGAATGCTGATATTGAGGATTTTGTTGCCTTCAAATCACCAATTAATAATGAACACATGTATCTCCTTAATGATGAGAGAGTTGATTTTGATTTTAGCTTGAGCTTGTTTGATTCAGAACAATGTGAAAGTGAAGTCCGTTCAGAGATTGATGATGGATCACATGATCCCTTATTGTGTGAAGAACCAAGTGATTTTGCTGATTTGGATCCACAACTGTTGAGCATTTTTATAAAGTTAGTGAAGAAGAGGCACATGAGATTTGGGGCAGCCATGAAGACACTGCTGAAAAGTATGAAGTAAGTTCTAATTTTCATATGCCTAATAGCAACAGTTCATTAACTTTGCGTGACCTTGACATTTTTGAGGATGGTTGGAAGAAACAATTATTGTTGCCAGCTGAAAATGAGGTGCAAGCATTATCTAAGTTGGATGACACACAAAGATTTGTTGAAAATTTACTCCAAAGGACACAAAGAGATCAGCATGAACAAATTACCTTTGCTGATTTGCAAATAATAAAGAGCACAATGGAGGAAATGAAATCAACATACTTGCACCTGGCCAAAAATAGAGATATGGCTACCAAACTTGCACATGAGGCTTTAACTGTAACCAAGGAAGCAAAGGCAAAGGTTGATAAGCTCACCATTGAGCCTTAATCAACTAAAGATTCATCGAATAACACCCAAATAGCATTAATTAAAGCAGAAAGTCAACTTTATGTGTCTGAACAGTTAAGGGAGCAAGAGAACAAAGAAAGAGCAAAGGAAATCAAGCAGGTGATTAAAGAGCTTGACAAAATTCAAGAAGACATCGATATAGACTAGTATCCTAAGATTCCATGTTTGGATATGAGACAACAAGAAGGATGGTTTAAATTAGAGAGTGGGAGTAAATTTCAGTTTGTTGATAACCCATTTTTTGAGATGGATGCTAAATTGTCTTTTGATAATCCACTCTGAGCTGGATGATGAGGTACCTCCTGATTTTGATAACACAAGTGAGATATGGGGTCCAGGTGTGATGTATTATTATAAGGTGGAACTGGTTGATTTCTGTTTTGGACCACCCAGGATTGTTGATGGTTTACTCCATACAATGGAATGTAATGGATTAGGTCATCCTGGGTTGATGGTTGACCTTGTGGGTTTACCACAAGGAGGGGAGTACTATTGTGGTTTAGAGATTGATAGGGTGGAAAACATTGATGTTGAAGCTTCAAGCATCATCAAATGCACTCTAGATGGAGTCTACATGAAGATCAGAGTAGCACAGCATCAGTATGGAGTTTCTTTTGGAGCAAACATCTATGTACAAGAACATTTTCATGGTCTATTGGTGTCTAATAATGGTAGGAGAAGCATACCATGGGAGGTAATGAACCAAAAAAGCAATGGTAATGCTGGTGTTATTTTTCAGTTATCTTTTGAGTTCATTTGAGTTCTTGCAAGTGGACTGGAGAGAGATTTTAAGCAAATTCTGGAGTTCTATGTTGGTGACTCTTGGAAGGTGTTTTCATCCAAGGGAATGATCCAAAAATCATTTTGGCCAAGGTTTTTTGGTGTTGCAGTGATTGTTCTTCTTTCAAGTGAGAGGTATTTTGAAAAATCAGACTTGAACAAATACAAACTTGAGCAATTTTAGTCCATTCAGCTCCTTGACAGGGTTAGTTTATGGCCTTAGATGAGTGGAATGACAAGTTTGGCTAACAAGGTTCGGTGTTGGATGGATGTTTAGGCACCTAACAATTGTTATTTCTTATTTTCAGCTATATACAAAACACTTAGAATGAACAAGACTCAAAGGACCTAAATACGTACATGACCTAACATGATTTCTCAAAATGTTAAGCAATAACATGGCAAAAGTCATGGTTCGAAATTTTGCAAATTTGTCTCGAAATTCAGAGAAATGACCTTTCACTGTGCAACTTTCATGCTCAATGAAAAGATCATGCAATATTAACAATTCTGGTAATTCATTTGGTCCATGATTTATCTATGTTATCATGAGTTTCCGAAACTGGGATGGCAGGGGACGGGGGTATGCATTTCCGGGACAATGATTTTTTTTGTCAATTTTGGGGATGGCTAGGGGATGGCAAAGGGGACGGCTATATAAAAATAGGGAAATTTAAAATATTCATATGAAAACATGGATAAAAGTTAAATTTCTAATAGAATTCATTGTCAAAATTCACTGTCTATATGCAGAATTTATGGGGACATCCCCTAGGAGTCCCGTCCCTGGGACGGGGACACTTAAAAAAAATATCGGGGACGTGTCCCCAGGCGACGTAGTGATTTATCCATACACAAGTTGTTTTACCTTAACCTCCATAATCAAATTGATAACCTTCAAAACTAGTGGTAAGGAAAGAAACAACCTTGCATGCTTTGCCCTCGAATGGACATTCTTGTTTGCCATCCACCAATGCATCTTTAGGAGGTCGAAGTTGATGATGTATCATTCCACTTGCATCAGCACCTTATTCGTCAGAAAGCAATATAGACTGAGAATCAGATTCAAATTTGAACTTAAGAACATGGAATATATCTCCTGTTTGTCTATCTTAAAACATCTTTAGCAATGAGTCCTTTCAAATTTCCACGATCATATCATCCAATTTCAGCACCAATTCGAATTGTTCTACATTCTTTGCCTCCATTGTGACAACTTGCTCATCATTTTGCATAAACCTTGCACCTTTGTGCAGCTTTGTAAGCATATCCTAAAAAACTAGGGCCTTTTTGATAGGTAAGTGTAGTGTCGTAAATTGTACACCCTTGCTAGGGTGGTACAATTTCACACTTAGGTTAGCACCCACCTTAGTGTGTTTGCATCTTGCATTATTATTTCCCTTTAAGCATTTAAATAAATCGAAAGTCATATTTCATCACTTCATACATTATAAAATTGGGCCCTTTACCCTAAGTGTGCCCCTTTTTATTTTATTCCTCCAATAAATCATTTAATCATAAACCCTAATTATGTCCTATTCGACATTTAAGGCCCGATTTCGCATATCAAAACACCTCGAAATCAGCTGTAACTTTGGGATTCGCTCTAATATCATCATATCTAATGGCCCTGAAAATTTGGTCGGACCGTGGCGGGAGTGCACATGGTCCTCAGCTTTTTTCCCGAAATTTCGGGAGGACAATTCTATGATATTATAATGCTTAACCCCAAAATATTGGCAGGAAATTCAATTCCTAGGTCGGCCTAAAGGCGGAATTAAGTCAAAATTTAGATCTAGGGTTTCATACATAAGAGCTCTCTTTCTTCATTTGAAGGCAACCAAAATCTATCTAATCTAAGGGAGTTTTCAGGAAAACAAGCATAAGGAGCCTTCTATGTAGTGAAAGAGAAGCCTATGTGGAGTCTTCGACAACATTCAACAACATTCATCAAGCATTTGTCAAGCATTCATCATCAATTAGGAGCCTTGAAGACATTGAAGAATAATAGGAGATCTAGTGGCAATATCTCTCCCTTGGGGATTGGTATGATTTCATGTTATTTTCATGTCTTTGTATTAGCTTCTTTACATCAACTGGCACATTTACATTCATACTTTAGATCATTTAGCATATTTGGTTTGAAGCATTGTTGTTTACATTTACATTTACATTTACATTTACATTTAGGGTTTACTCTCATGCGTAGGGTAGCTCTAGTTTCTTTCATTTTAGGATCTTGCATACACACAAGGTTCTAGCACACACATTTTCAGTACATTATCGGCTGTTTGTGGAGGTGGAAATCACCAACACAGGGGTTTGACTAAGGCAAAACCCTATATAGCCACCCAAACCTTCCCTTTTCAATTGCAGTTGCAGAAACAGGCATTCAGAGGCAGTTTCAGATTTGGAAAAGGCATCAGAACCACTCAGAAGTCTTAGAAGTGTAGAAATTTGTCAAGGACAGGGGCGTGGCTCCCTGGTCCCTCCAATTTTTAGTGATTTTTGGCAGGATATAGCTTCAGGGTCTCCAGTTTGCATCCTTTCAGTTGCAGCTCTCTGTCAGGCCATCAGGGACAGTGGCGTTGCACCCTGTTCTTGGTTAGTTTTGTTCAATTTGTAGCATCAGGTACACATCCAAAATCCTCCCCCTTTCATGCTTTCAGTATCTCAGTTTCAGATCTGCAAGTTTGTTCAATTTCAAGTTCATTTGTGCTTCATTTTGTATCTCCTAGTCTAGGTGATCATTCAAACCCTAGTTGTTCTCATCATTTGCAACAAGAGGAACATAAACCCTAAGAGGTAATCCTTGGCTCTCTCTTTCTCATAAGAGCCAAAGTGAGCTATCTCCCTAGGCTCTTTTGTATTCCCAATGTGTTGGCAAAAGTAGGATTAGGTCCTAGTCACCCAATCTCGCTTTCCTACCCCCACAGTAAGACATCAAATAATGATGAATCTTGACAGTCCTTTGCATTACTTATCCCTTTTGCCAAGTTCTCCATTTCAGATTCTTGGTAATTTTAAGTCATAGCAACAACTTGTAGCTCTTCATGCCCTAATGCTTCCAAACACAGATCATTACTTTGGATTATTTTGTTCACTTGGCTATCTTCCATTGCCCCTTGACTTCCACTTCTACGCAAATCTTCCTTTGAAAAGTTATCTTCCACTACAATACATTGATCATTAGGCTCAATCATGTTATCCTTTTGTAACTGATATCCTTCAATGTCAGATGATGCAACAAGACGCTCTTCTTTTGATCTTGTAACTTCCATTATTGCTGCAAGGTATTGTTGATGTGTTTTTTACGACACTTTGAACACAAAATAAAATACTAAGCATTCTATCCTCTCTTGAACAAAGAAACCTCATATGCTAAACAATGTGATCAAATAAAGTAACTCCAAGGTCTACAATGTGAACAATCGACTTTACAATGTTGGATAGACTAAGTGTATGATGTGAAATTGCTGGTTTACACAATGGGACTACGCTTTGCTGGAAGGTGGAACACTAAACTCACTTGAAAAATAAAGATAAAAGATGAAAGGTTAACGAACTCTAAATTAACACCTATGTTGGTGTAATTATTTATTTATCTTGGATATAATTACACTTTACTTAAGTTTACTTAGGTACATGCATAACATTGTAGTTTGCATATGAGACACTTAGGGAGATGTGCATACATTGGGAGTGCGTTTGTAGGAGAATTTCCACCTTTTATGGTGTGATCTTGTTGTTACTTTATCATATCAATTTATTGTGGGATGATAATTCCACCTTCAGTGGGCGATCCACCTCATGTGGAATATTTTACTATTTCTCCTACCTACTACTACTTACCCTTGCATCTCATTGAGTCACATGTCATCATTGTGTGCTCTCTTGTCTCTTAGCCTTGCCTTTATAATTAGGCTCTTGTAATGATCCAGTTGATCTCTTTTGCATCTTGATAGGAATACAGTTTATTCTTGTCATATTTTATTTCTCTTGTCATTGTGCTATCTTTTGGTCTCTTTGATCTTGGTTGCTTCAACCATGATCTCACATGGTATCAGAGCGGTTGGAGCGCCATTGCATAGCTTTTGGAGATATTTTATTGCGTTTTTGAAAGACGTCAAGAGGCAGATTTGAGGAGCAGCATCTTTTAGAGGCATCGTAGATCAGATCCAACCTCACTGTTGCGTCCGGGAGGCCGTTTCCATAAATTTTGACTACAAATACGTCTATGCTTAGACCCTTGGTGTTTGTGGTTTGCTCCATCGTTGGTTGCGCAGATCTCTGCAGTTGGTGCTTTTTTTGGAAGCTCGAAATTTATTTATGAGGCTCAACATCTTTGCTTGAAGACCTATAGTCTGGATCAGATCGCTCTCATTGCTTGGTTGACCCTTGCTTTTTGAGCTTGGTTTGTGGTGATTGGATCTTTTAGGACGTCAATGTTTTTAATATCCTTTGCTGACGATTGGTTCAATGCATATTCCCATTTTGGTTTGCTTCCATCTATCCACAGGGTGCATTAAGCTCTGGCAAGCGTGATTGCATTGTTCCTAGGCACTTTGTTCTCGGCCTATAGTGTTATTAGATTGGGCTTGTTGGTAGAGATCAATCACTATGATTTTTTATGCAACAGGCAGATTCATCTGACCGATCTTGCAGCCTGTGCCTGTAGTGCCCTAGGTCGGAGATCTATCTGCATACAATCATTCACTATTTGGTCAGATTTCAAAACATTGGCAGGCGCATCATTTTATTGATTGCATTAGGCTTGTGGATTGTCCATTGCCCGCGAGAAGCTTTTCACTAGTTTTTTTTGGTGATCGGACTTATATGTGATGGACAGCTTCGTTCTTGCTTGGAGATAGACAAATTTTATTGCCAAGGTTGCAAGTTCCTCATTCTTCCTCTCTACATATGAAGTTTTCAGATATCCTTTTGTTTGGAAGTGTGGAGTGAGGTGGCCCCACGTGGGTCCCTCCACTTATATCTTTTAAAGTTTATTTTGGAAGCTTTTTTAATCAAATATTTTAGAAGAGTGGGAAAGATTTTATTTATTGGCCTAAGGTATATACTCTAGATTAAAGGATATTTCATGCTGATGTCATCATATGCAATTGAATTTTGAGTCCCCTCCTTCATTTGCATTTTCAATGTTATAGGCGATTTTGAAATTGCAATATTTTGAGTTCAAGACCTCATTTTTTAGTGCAATTTTTTTTGAAATGGGCTAATTTTTCGTGTACTTTCACATGGTGGTGTTATTTTCTGATTTGGGTGGACAATTGTTTTCAGAAAAATCAGTTTTTAGTGACTGTACCTGTCCAATCCCTGTTTCTGCAACTTTCGGGACTCCGTTCAGGCTCATACAAACTCCTTTCCTGTCCAATCCCCGTTTCTGCGACTTTCGGGACTCCATTTAGGCCCATACAAACTCCTTTTCAGGTGTCGTTTTTTTTAAAGTGCATGATTTTTCCTCTACTTTCATAATCTACTATCGGTTTGTAGTGATTTTGAGTGGAAATTTTACTTTCAGCATATGGTCGTTTTTGGCCAATTTGGCACTTGTATTGCATAGATCTATCCTTTTGGTCTTTTGCATTGTAGTTCCTAGCTTATTGGGGCAGCTTATTGGGGCAGTTGTAAAACAAAATCAGAAGTCCACTTTGTCATTGTTTACAAGTGGCCTATTGTACACGCACTACATATAAAGTGCCAAAATCGTCATTTGGGGGGGGGTACTTTGATTGAGTGAATTTAGGGGGGTGTCTCTTGTGTGTTGGTGTCTGTTTTATCATCTACCAAACATTAGAATAAAGTACCCAAAGATAATTTACCCTCTCTTGAAAAATCACTGCTTATGCTAAGATTGCTAGAAGATCATATGGCGATTCCAAGGTTTCTTTAGTCAGGTCTTGACGTGTGGATAAGCTCGATGGGCATTGTGATTTGCTGGTAATACACAAAGGGACTTACGCTTGAACGAATTGTCAACAACTTTGGGACTTGGATGAATTTGTCAATTAAAGCTCTGTGTCTTTCTCTCTTTTTGGGATTTTCGGGGTTTAAGACTTTCAAAAAGACCAAAGGGATAAGGGTTGAGAATCCTACTCTAATCCTATGAATTCCAGAGACGGTATTGATTCGGTGAACTCAATAAACCACACTTTGTTCTGCCTCACTTAAGACAACTTACACAAAGTGGATGCAATCTTCAAGGGATGTGCTTTTGATTGGAAGTTTAAGCATGCACAAAATGGAAAGCTCAGACTAACTTTGCACAGTGAATGAAAATCATCCATTCACCAAAAGTATGAGTGGAGATACACCATAAACCAATACTTATCAGATCTTTCATTCAATCTAACAACATGGAATAAATTCTAACTAATGTGTCGAAGAAATTGAAAACCTTTCTTAATCACTCAAACAATAGGGACTACAAAGCATTAAGAGAAAGCACACATGTAATATATTATCTGGAAATGAGCTTCATGCAACAATATTTCAAAATCCTCACCCTCTCCAAATGAGAGGAGGCAACCTTATATAGCAGTCAAGAAATTATGAACGGCCGAGATCGAACAATGATCAAGGGCCTAGATTAAAAGTTCAAAACCCTAAGTAGGGTTTCCCCAAACTCTAACAGTTAAAATGAACAAGAAGGAAACAAGTGGCGCAACTGCTATTCTCACTGAGGTGAGTGTCCAGTTTCCTTCTTTGTAGTTTCGATGTACCTGGACACAAGAAGTCGCACCTCCTCTATGGTGACACTTGGCAAGTTGCTAATTTGGAAGTCGACCATATCCACATCATTAGTACAGGTGGCGAGAGTGTCTTCCCAGCCAGTTGCTTGTGTCAGGAAATTTTCATCTATGCGTATGAAGCTCGAAACTTTGGAGAGATCCTCCTTGAGAATTGGCCTTGAAACTTCGAAGAAGTTTCCTTGAACTTTGGCCCTCAAATTCTCTGTATGCAAATGCTTCTCTCGCACCTCATCCTGTTGCAATATCTCAGCTGCCACAAAGAAGACCTTGTCTTGAATATCTTTGATGATCTTTTCAATTTCTGAACACTTAGCCTCGGATTTCCTCAAAGATTCAACCCTTGTAACCAAGGCAAAGTACCAAGTGCTGAAATCATATAGGTCATCGAGCTGGATGACTTTTCTGTCTATAAGATCCTGTTGAGAAAGTCCTTTGATTGTATTCAGATATGGAATGATTCTTCTCTGAATATCCTCAATATCTTCCCAAGCTTCAACTATGTCTTGAATTCTGCTCGATAAGGAAGATGTGGAGTCATGTGCTGATATCAAGTTCTCAATGAGTATGTCAGCACGTTCTGAAGCATTAGCAATCCATTCTTTAGCTTCTTTGAAAGTTGTCTTCATGTCCTAAATCTTTTAATGATTCTTGTGGAAGAGGTATGGGCGGAGCAACAGGTACCTCCTCCCGATCTATAGGTTTTGTCAAATGTTGAACATATCTCTTCCATTGCTCATTCTCATCTTCAACCTTCTTTCTTTTTTCCTTTTCCTTGGCTACTCTTGCGTTGAGGGCGTTGCAAGAATCATCAAAATCTTGGATCTCTTGGGCCTGAGTAGGCTTACCCAAGTTCATAGTAGTGATTTCATAATCCTCAAGAGTGATGTTATCCTGAGTTTTCCCTGCCTTAGGTACTGCCACTTGAACTATCCTGCATCCTGCACTATCTCTTTGAATTAAAGAGAACCTCTTAGCTGGTTTGGGCGGTCTTATCTCAACTGGTTTACTCACCATAGCCAGGAATGCTGTTGTGTTCTCTTATGAATGAGCTTCCTCATGAGCCTTAGCCTTTATTCTTTCCCTCAACAAATCTGGAATGGTTGATTGCTCCATGCCACTCTCATCAATTTATCCTCTATTTCCTTTGGTCCAGTAACTATACCATCTAGGAATTCCCTTGGCGGCTCAGGTTCTTCAACTTCTACATTCCTGGCAGAATTTGGCTCTTGAGCTGGTTCTTCCATTATCTCTTCCACTGAAGGGGAAGGAGCTCTTACTTCATTACCTCTTATATCAACATTCATCCCCTGTTCATTAGCTGTAGCCCTGACTGGAGCAGTGGATGCAACACTTAAGGTCGAATGACCCTCATTTGATTTATACTTTTTGCTTGTATCTCCAACTATTTTATTACCTTTACCCCTTAAAGAATTTTTAGTGGGTTCTTTCCTTTTTCTGGATAGAATACTTGACGAAACACCATGGTTTGAAGACATTGATTCATTGGTTCCCATGAGATCATATGTGAGATTGATACCTTTGGATCTAAGACCCTTTGTCTTCTCCGTTGCCCACCATTTTGAATATTCAGTCACTGGTCTCATGAGGTCGCTCAAATCAGACCTCTTAGAATCCGACCAATCAACCAAGGCAAGGGGCTCATTTCTTAGTTTATCAAAGTGAGGCTGCTCAAACTTGGGATCATCTTCTAGCTAATTCGCTACTCAAAACACTTATGTTACTCTAATCAAATTTAGGGGAAGTCTGGACCACAATCTCCTTCTGATTTCAAATCTATCAGTTGCATTAATCCAATAGTCTTTGAGATCAGGTCTATGCTCGAATATCTCTCCATCAACCTTTTTCATCTGGTGAAAAGGCTCAAAATGCTTTCTGGCCTTATTTTGGAAGAATGGGTACCAAGAAAGCTCCTTTTCAACACTAGCGGCAACCTGTGATGATGGACATGTCTCCAATCTATTTCCAGTAGTGAGAGAAGACGTTCCTGCCTTCTTTTGCTTCTCTCTCTGAACAATCATATAATTTTCAAGCTGCCTAACAACTTCAAGCAACACTACTCTGTTGGTGGGATACATAGGTAACTTGTAAGGAGGTCCGGAGAATCCTTGAATTCTCATATAAGTAAATCTAGGGTATTGGATGTACCAATGCCCGAATTTGTTGACAAAATCTTTAGATTCCTAAGAGAGCCCTTGATGAAGACCACCTTGGAGCATCCTGGCAATGTGCATCAATAATGTATCATTGACTCTCTTAAAGTGAAATTTTTCCTCCAAGTGCAGTTGTGGGTAGCAATCATAAACAGCAAACTGATTCTCCTTATTTCCCACTTCTCCTCTACAGGTGAGTCCTCTATATCTGTAAGTTCGGGCAAGAGAGTACACCAAATAGGAACTCTTATAAAATGTCTAGTTCTCCTCCAAGTTCTTTAGTTGGTCATCAAGATTATTACTTAAAATCTTGCCCAATCAATCATCTTCGCTCTGGTAGTTATTTCGTTGATGAAGTAGTACATCCAAGGCTCAAATGGCGCGCCTTGTGGACTACCCATGACTCTGTTTAACAAAACTATCCAGTCTCCAATATCTTCCTTGAAATAGGCTGTCACAAGACCCTTGGGTAACTTCGAAGCACCCTTCCATGGCTTATCCAACCACGAATGGTTGATATTGGCCTCATATTCTTCAATATTATCTTGGTACAGCCGTGTTGCTTCCTCCTTGGTCATGTAAACAAGGTTATGATATTTAGGGATGCGGAAAGCTTCCCTGATAGCAACATCACTAATGTTCACCAAGACTCTTCTGTCAGGTGCTATGATCTCTCGGTTTATAGGATTGTAGTGTTTAAAGCACTCCACCACCAACGCAGTACACTACATCGCTGGAAGGAAACTAATAGCCTGTACGATTCCATTTCTCATCGTCTTTCTGGCAGTTGCTGTAGGCATCAAGTTGTCTAGGCCATACATTCGCTTCTTGAATTCCCTCAGGTTGATATGTACCAAGTTAGTGTCTCCGACCAGCTTCCACTTGGACCTCATCTTGGATTCTGGAGGGGAGTCTTTATCCACTTGAAACTTTCCTGGCTGCGAGATATTCCAAAAAAAAATCTGCAAAATAATCAAACCAACTTAAATTAAATTCCATACTTTTAAGCGTAGTTTGTGAGTTTGGTGGCTAAGTAATCTGTGGTTTTCACTTTCTTTTCAACTCTTAGTCACAAAATGGGATTTTCTACACTCGATCATTAAGGCTTGATTCACTTCAAAATCAGATTTTGAAACATTAAGTCCAAGAAATTCTATTCAACATTACTTCAACTCGCTTCAGAGGGCAGAAAATAAGAAAGAGAAGAAGATTAATCTGTGAAATTTACTCTTCCTTTTCAAACAAAACTGTGTTAAAACCTTGATGAACTTTCACCTTCGAAGAATGAAGAAAAAAATGAGAAAGAAGCTGCCACACTCAGAAAATCAGTGGGTTTTGCCTTACAACCAGTCAGAAATTCTCAAAATCAGAGTATAATTTGATGAACAAAAAGGTTAAAAACTCAAGCTTATACTTAAAAATTCTTCAAAAACACTTTCGATCTGCAAAATGCACTTCAAAATAACCTTCAACCTGCAAAAAGAAATCACAAACTTGCTCTCAATATGCTCAGAACTTCGAACTTCATATGTGAGAATGAAGGAATGGACAATGTATTTGTAATGAAGTTCGAATCTGTATTTAGAAACACAAAAGACCTTCGAAATTTGTTTCCAACTTGTCATTTAGTCTTTTGAATCTGCAGGGAAACGTTTCTAATTTGGTCTTTACTGAACTTGTCATCACTTAAGCAAGTTCGAACTTCATCTTATCGTCCAAATGCAAGTTTCTAAATTGATTTTCAGTTCATAATTCGAACTAAATCTGCAATATTCTCCTTTCAAAAACTTTCTAATTCTCTTTCAGTTCGAACTTCATGAAGATCTTGCTGACATCACTTAGCATGTATCCTTCTCTTGGGCGGACTTTCCTTGACTTGTTTCTCCTTGCTAGGACGGACTTTGTTCAACTTGTGATCAATGAGAGTGGACTTAACTGATTTCATGCACCAAGGAGGGCGGAGTTTATCAAACTTGCGCACCATTCCTTATGTCCATGGGGCGGACTTCATCTCTTCCATGCACACCACACTCCCTAAGGGCAGACTTCTTCACACTTGGGAACCATATCCTCATGACCTTAGGCGGACTTCATCTCAACTTGTGCTCTTTCCCCATCATCTATAGGGCGGACTTGGCTTGATGTATGACCCTTTGGAGGGTGGACTTCAACATCTGCTTGCACTTTCAACTTCATGGTAGGGCGGACTTCAGCTTATTGGTGGCATTTTTATTTTGCAAGGCAAGGCGGACTTTCTTAACATTAGGCACCATGTGCAATGATAGGGTGGACTTTCTTACTTCCTCGCACCTCAACTCTCCACTCATGGCAGACTTTGTTCAACTTGGGAACCTTTCACATGGCTTTTCTAAATCCCTTGGGCAGATTTCACTAACTTTTGACACCATGGCAAGGGCGGACTTCATGAATCTTGGGCACCACTTACCATCTCCTTCAAGGCAGACTTTATCAACCTTAGGCACCATCTTCATGGGCGGGGTTCAGCTCATTCAAGGCAAGGTGGACTTGGTGGATCTCAGGAACCACAACCTTGACTAAGGGCGGACTTTATGAACTTCAGGAGCCACATGATCAAAACTTGAAATCTCCATAACTCGTGCAATTTTTACCGGATCGCCTTGAAATTTTTAAAACTGTGCTTCAATCATTCATTGAATTCCTAAAATTTAGGATATTAGTTTTTTGGGTCAAAACTTGGATTTTAGGAGGAATTTGTCGATCATTTCAGTGTATCTCAGTGTGAACAGTGCAAACCCTAGATCCACTTTCTAAAAATAGAAAAAGCAAGGTATACTAAAAAATAGTATAAACTCTCTAAAAATAGCCATTTCGAGGATCGTGCTCAAAATGCCAAAAACGAAACTTCCTAAAAAATAGGAAAAAGCAAAAAGCAAAACTTTCCAAAAATAGAAAGTTGTCCAAATTAGCTCAAATCAATTGCTATTTTCGTCCTTTGGGATTTCTAGACACAATGACGACGTCTAGACTCTGTTCTAACCATGGCTTGCACACACTGACTCATAATGTTCAAAAATCAGGTCGCTCAGAACTGACAAACTTGGCAATACTGATGCAGGAAGGTCACAAGGCACTAACAAAAACCTTAGAAAGCAGGGAAAAGGGAGGGTCCCCATTTGTAATGGGATGATGTGTGAAAAGGTCACAACATTGTGTTCTTTCATTTTGTTGCTATGGGTTCTCCTAAGTTTCCTCTTTTAACTCCACATAATTATGCTACTTGGAAAATTGATGCATGGAGTAAATTAATGGAAAAATGATTAACTCATTACATTGATGGAACTATTGTTGCTCCTGCTGATCCTAAGGCTGATCCCAATGGTCACTTGGATTGGCTCACTAAGAACATCATGGCAATTGGTACCTTAAGAAAGTATGTATCAAAAGATCTCATCTTTCATATTGAGAAATGTACTTTAATTAAGGATGCTTGGCAAAAGTTTCAAGACTCGTATGGTCAAGTTGATGAGATTAGGGGATATCAAATTGATAGTGATCTCACCATGTGTTAGATCGCAATAACTTCGATACAATGCAAGATTATGTCACTAAGGCAAAAGAGTTGAGGGCACAACTCAAGGATTGTGGCATTGATAAGAAGGATACTCAATTGATCTACAATATGATGGGCAAACTTCCACAAGAATATGCAGCATTTGTTTCTAATTTCCAAATCCATAGGATGACAATGGGTTCAAGCTACACAATGCCTACATTTGATGCTTTCATTGACATGTTGATGATGGAACAAACTAAGTTGATAAGCATGGGCATTCTTAAGACTTCTAAGTCTCAAGCATATGTGGCAACTCAAGGGAACAAAGGAAATCAAGGAAAGAACAACTCAAACAAGAAGAAAGGGCAATCAAAGCCCAAGGACAAAGCACCACCTTCTCCACAACAAGGAGATTCATCCTCTTCCAAGAAGGACAATTCACCAAAGAAGGAGAGACCTACTTGTGCCTATTGTAAAAAGGCTGGTCATGAGGAGCGTCGTTGCCATTCTAAGAAGATTGATGAGCTCCTCCATATCCTCAAAAAGCACAACATTGATTTGCCTAATGCTTACAAGAAGGAGGATTCGTCACCTTCCACTTCCTCACAATCAAAGGGGAAAGGACAAGCATTTATGGCAGCAACAAGTGGGAAGACTCACTCTTTTGGGACAAGAAAAGGACAAGCTCTTTGTGCTACTACAAGTCATGATTCAGAGAGATGGCTTCTAGATTCAGGGGCTTCTCATCATATGGCATCTTCGCAGTCTATGTTCTCTTCATTTGAGCCTTGCACCATGCCACAAATTTTGATGGGCAATCATACATACATGGATGTGATTGGGAAAGGATGTATTGCCATTGGGGATAACTCCTTCAATGATGTGTTGCATGTACCCCATTTTGACAAACAATCTTCTTTCCATCTATCAAATCACACATGGGGCAACAAAGAAAACTGTGGAGTTCACACTTGATTCAGTTATCATTAGAGACTTGGAGACTAGAGCTATCATTGTGACTGGGGTGGTTGATCACGCATCTTGGTTGTACTCCTTTTCACATTTTTGGTCCTATTGATGAGGTTGATTCTTCACATGATGATTTAGATTTTGAGAACTTTGGGTACTTGAACTTGGGGATTCTCACATGTGACCCTGTTCTTGAGCCTTGCATTTCATCTCTTCCTATTGATACCACACCACCTATTGCACCTGATGATGTAGATGTTTTGACAATTTTGCTTTTTTGTGATTTAGTGCAGCAGGATATTCCTCGTCTTCCAGCTTCAGTTCATTGGGATGACTACTTGACAGACATTGCAGGTTTGTTTGTGGAGTCTTACATTGCAGATTTGGGAGACATCATTGATGATATTCATTTTCTTTTTGATGAAGATGATCCTTCTTTGATTTTTGCGAGAGAAAACTCTGACCCTCTTGTTCATTCTCTACATGATCATTCTTTCGAGGTTGACATGATTGTGGATTCTTATGTACAGCGGTTGGAGGTCTCTTTATCTTTAGAGGAGACATGTGAGTCTTTGGATATTGTTCTACATTCATCTCCACTAGATCTTGGAGTGCCTTTTTCAGCAGTGTGGATCGGTACACCACTTTTGGAGGGGGTAACTTTCAACATCAACATGGGGACACTTGAGTAGTTTTCAGAGACTTCATACATCATGAGTGTTTTTCCTACATCTCCCCTTCATGATTGGGGAGACTTCATGGATACACCTTTGGTTTTGTTTCTTTGTAAGGGAAGGAACGTTGTTCGACGATCGTGGAACAATTTCTTCATTCATTTTCGAGCTTCTACCATTGGTGCAGATTCTACAATGGGGGGGGGGCTTCTTGGCTTCTCTTCTTCACTCATATGGGGGGGACTTTTTCCTCACATGGGGTTTTGTCCTTAACATACTTCTTTGAGAGTTCCTTTGTATAGTTTTCATCTCCCTTTTGGGGGAGGGTTTTTTCCCATTGGGTTTTTTTCTCTTTCCCTGCTTTATGGGAGATTGCATTTGCATTTGTACATGGGTACCTAACATGGCCTTGTAGTCGGGACCTATCTTGCATTGCTTAGTTGCATTGTAGACTTAAGTTGCACTTAAGGGGGGGTGTTGGTGTATATATTTATTCATCTTGGATATAATTACACTTCAGTTTACTTAGGTACATGCATGACATTGTCGTTTACATATGAGACTCTTAGGGAGATGTGCATACATTGGGAGTGTGTATGTAGGAGAATTTCCACCTTTTATGGTGTGATCTTGTTGTTACTTTATCATATCCACTTATTGTGGGATGATAATTCCACCTTCGGTGGGTGATCCACCTCATGTGGAATATTTTACTATTTCTCCTACCTACTCCTATCTACCCTTGCATCTCATTGAGCCACATGTCATCATTGTGTGCTCTCTTGTCTCTTAGCCTTGCCTTTATAATCATTGTGCCATCTTTTGGTCTCTTTGATCTTGGTTGCTTCAAGCATAATCTCACAACCTAACAATGCAAGACATGATTGCTGACTTAATGAAACCAAACCAAGCTTTGCTTCGTTATGAGGAAACAACCACCCAA
Organism: Cryptomeria japonica; assembly: GCF_030272615.1. NCBI lineage: Eukaryota > Viridiplantae > Streptophyta > Pinopsida > Cupressales > Cupressaceae > Cryptomeria > Cryptomeria japonica. Next base: position 385,600,868 of record NC_081410.1, on the reverse strand, counting down.
AGATGGTGCAATCTCCTAAGGATAAGCAAATGATTTTCATATCACTTATGCACACCAACATCATGAACAATGAGCATAGAGCAATTGAAGTTGAGTTTTTAATTAAGTTCAGTCTAACCATGCACCGCAACTTACAATCAACAAATCAGAATGGTAAGAACATATAGGCCTCACCATTAATCATCAATAAGATCTTCCATTCAACTAATCAACAACATGTGAACAAATCTAAAACTTGAGTAGTAGAAACCATGCAACATGTTGAAACAACACACAAAATCGACCATATCTTGAATGAAATCATATGTTTATTCCAACATAGCCTTGGCAACAATCTCTTGTCTTCTCCTACTACTATTCTAACTCCTAACTCTATTCTTAGACTATTAGCTATTGATCTATTAAACTTTACAAATGAGAAGACTGAGCCTTATATAGAAGTCCCAATTACAATTCAAGGGCCAGGACTGATTTGAAATCAATGGCCAAGATTTGTGTTGATGTGTTTGTTATGACACCTTACAACATAGTATAAAATATCGAGTATCTTATCCTCTCTTGAGCAAAATATCCTCGCTAAACTTTGTGCTCAAACGAGGTGACTCCAAGGTTCCAATACTCAGGTCTTAACTTTATATGTGGATAGACTTAGTGTATAAATGTGATTGTTGGTAATCCAACGAGACTTACGTTTATGAACTACAATTGGAACATGAACATTAGATGTATCAATCATTTGATGCTTCTTCTTCTAAACTAATTCAAACTCAAATGAAAAAAGGACTAAAGGGGAAAGGGTTTAGAGAATCTATGCTAACTCCTAATTCCTAAGGACAATGACAATAATGAATGATGCTTTGATAGACAAACTCCTTCATGAAACTACTTTCTACTTAACCAAAGATAGCTCACGACGCCATAGAAAGAGTGCAATCTCCTAAGGTAGTGAAAGATCTTAATATTGTAAACAATCTATTCAAATACCCAATAATGGTGCAATCCAAATGAAGTATTCGCAACCGAACTTAGCCACAATAATAATTAGGTTTAGGCTAACCATGCAAAACAACTTGCAAGCAACAAGGTGTAAATGGTATGAACCGAACAATTCATCAAATATCATCACACTTCTCCATCATAATCAATGAACTTTATCTAAATTTTAGAATTGAACAAGAAACCATGCAATATGTAGAAGAAACACCACTATTCACCATAAATTCAATGTAAAGTATGTTTGCTTACATGCCTTGGCAACAATTTCTGCCTTCTCCTATTCTACTCACTCCGATTAATGAACTATTGTCTATTGATCCCTTATTAACCCTTTACAAATGAGGAGAGAAAGCCTTTATAGGGACCCCATTACATTTCAGTGGCTCGGATTGGTTCTCAAATCAATGGCCAAGCTTTTACAATAAAACCCTAATTAGGGTTAGCTACAACTAACTCTTTTTTGACCAATGAGATTATTACAACATTTAGGACTCGTACATCTTTGAATGTCAACCAATGAAACATGAGGTTAGGTACATGGAACTTTGTGCCTTCACATGTGCAATTGTCATCCTCATTGGATGAGTCAAGTACATCGAATCTGAATGCTTTGACTTGGAATCATTTGATTGGTGGATGAAGGTGAGTTGTCACCTCCTCAGCTATTTGCACGCCTTGTAGATCATCACAAAGTGTTTGTGATGGGGCAATATCTCTTGATACTCATCATTATCCAAGCTTCATGACGGATGTGATGATAGTGGGAGATATTCCCAAATTGCATCTGATTTGATCACTTTCAGCTGTCCTCCTTCATACTTGGGAATTCCGCCTTTGTGTGTTTTACCTTTCGACCTTGGAATCCTTCACCTTAACTGCTTTTGACCTCGATCCTTGTATTGATGTAGGGATATCTCCATGGTGTACTAGCTTTGAATCTTGGATTTCTGGAGGAAATTCAAGATAATTGCTAAATTTCCTCCTCTTCATTGCACTATCTTGATGCTGTGAGTCCTCCATTGTATCATTGTGAAGTTCTCTCCATGCTATCCTTGAAGATGCTGATTTCCTTGACCTGATGTTGTCCTCTCCTTTGTTTGTTGTGAAGTTCTCTCTTCTAGCTGCATCTCTTGAGGTTGTGATGATGTTGATTCTTGATCTTATCGTTGACATGTCTGTCTTGAGTAATTCTTGTTGAATACTCAATCCTTTTGCTACTTAGAATGTTCATTCTTCTTAGCATGGCTCAAACCTTGACCTTGCTCTGTTGGGTTTGAAGTCCTTCATGTTTGCTCCGCCTCCTTAATGTCTTCTTCCCCTTGTAAATGCTCGATCTGATTGGGGGTTCTTTCATGTTGTAACGTCCTCTCTCCATCATTCCTCACACTCATTCCCTGCATTAGACCTGGAAAAGAACATAATTTTAATCAAAACACCAGAACTGAAAACAATATTACACGAAACTTATGCTTACTAAAATCTTTTCAAATCTGGTCATTAATCTCCAAAGTTGGAACTGATGTTGCTTGATTTGTAATCTAATCAAATTATACTAAAATCAGAATGCCGTAGCTGGAGAAATTCGCCAAATCAGGTCTGATTGCTAATTTTCCTTGATTCTTATGTGAAATTCACTGTCTAGGGTTTCAGTGGTGTCTTGTCAAATTCGCAATTTGAATCTCTGGTCTGCAAATGGTGTTGCTGGCTGAATTCACTCTTCTCTTGATGTTTGATTGAACTTCACTTGTGCTGATGGAGGAATTCACACTTTCTTGATGCTGATTGCTACCAATGGTGACCTTAATTGATGAAATTCGCTCAGGTTATTGTCTGATTTTCCCAATTCTGCCTTTATCACTATGAATGAATTTATAATTGGTGTTTGAAACGAAAGGTTTACTCCTCTTTATATGCTTTCACCACTTAACTCACCTCAACTCCAATAAGTCGGCTAGGTCTGATCTTTTCATGAATTTTGCCTATTAATTTCACATTTAGTCTTCCGAAAGGGACAACTTAGGGCTTTGTTTAGCTCATGGTGGGTTTAAAGCATATGTGTGCACAATAATTAGAGCCCTTACATGCACAACTTGGAGCGCAAATTGTAGAATGCACAAAGGGGAAGTTGGTCTTATGTATCTTATCAACATTCTTTTCTCAGCCAACAAGTTGGCTTACTTGATTAGATATTGTTTATTGCCTTTGTTTCTTTGTCAAGTTGGCTGTGCTTGATTGTTCATAAAGGTGGGTATAAATAAAAGTACTGGCACTGATGCTTTTCCACCTCTGCACTTGCAAAACAATAAAATCCTCCCTCTGCTCTGATCATTAGGGCTGCTTGTGCGACTCTCTGCTCTGCTCTCAAATGTGAATTAGGTCAGATGTCATTGCCTTAATTCTGAGTTTCTTGTGATGCTTAGGTGTGATTTCTGAGTTTGCCATTTACCTCTTAATGCCTTTTTTCATGAATATAGGTCTGATCTGAGGTATCTTTAGGTCTGATTAGGTCCTTTAGAGGTATGATCAGGTCCTTTTGGAGGTCTGATTTTCATCCCTTTTGGAGCTCTGATCTTCATCTCATTTGAGGTCCTCTCTCAAGCCCCCAAGGTTGTGGATTTCTTGCACTCGAAGAAAAATATTTAATTTTCCACCCTAAGGTCATGGATTCCTTGATCTCATAATCCCTGCTTGCTGGTTGTGGATTTCAGCATCTCACGGATAGATTTGCACTTCACCATCAGGTCATGATTTTTCCAGGTCAAGGACAAATTTGTGATCTTCCGTCCTAAGGTCATGGATTCCTTGACCTCATGGAATCCCCGCCCACCTTGACTTATGGAATTTTCTTGGGTTTTCCTTGATTTCTTCATGATTCTTGTGTTTTCTTCTTTCATCATTCAATCTTGACATCATTTCTTTCACTCTCACATCACTTCTTGTTCTTCGTTCTTGCTTCACTTAGGCGTTAATTTGCTCAAACATATGCTATTTCATTTATCTCCACAAGGTTGTGGATTTGAGCAAGTCAAGGACAAATGTTGATCTTCCACCCTAAGGTCGTCAATTCTTTGACTTCAAGGAAAAATGTTAATCTTTCAGCCAAGGGTCATGGATTCCTTGACCTCAAGGAATTTGAGCACTGACCTCCTTCAAGTCATGAATAAAGTTAATTACATCAGCTCTTACTTGTTTTCACCATTAAAAGCACTTCATTTGCAAATTTTGAAGATCAAAGGATGAATTTAATTAAGGTGACTTTCATCTCTCATAGACTCCCAAGTCATGGATTCTTTGGGGTCAAGGAATTTGAGCACTCACTCTCTTCAAGACTTCCAAGTCATGGATTCCTTGGGGTCAAGGAATTTGAGCACTTATAGATAAATCGTTCATCTTCCTCTCCAAGTCATTGATTTTGCTGATCGCTTCAACTCTTCTTGCCTTCCTCATTAAAAACACTTTGTTTGCAAATTTAGAAATCTTTAAGGACAAACTTGATAGTGCAACTTTCACTTTACCTCACTCTTAAGTTCATCAAGTCATGGATTCCTCGGAGTCAATGAATTTGAGCACTCGTGACAAACCACCTGATTTCCTCCCCTTAATTCATGAAGTAATCAATCACATCAGCTCCTTCTTATTCTCGTCATCATAAGTACTTTGCTTGCAAAAGGTTCAAGGATGAGTTTAATCATTGTAATTTCCATTCATCATAACCCTTATGACCTCCATGTCATGGATTTATCCTGGGCGTGGATTCCTTGAGGTCAAGGGATTTGAGCACTCATAGCCTACTTCCCTCAAGATCACCTTGTATCCAATTCATTGATTTTGCCAAGTAAAGGAAGTTTTTGCAAGATTGATAGAAGGTAATCTCCCCTTGTTGGAATCACTTTAAGCATCACCAAACTTATGTATTTCACCCAACCATTGGAAGATTGATCATCACACCACTTCACCAAAGTCGTGGATTCCTTGAGGTCAAGGATCTTGACCACTCAAGGACAAGTCGCACTCCTCCCTTCAAGTCTTGGATTTTGGGGAGTGATGGATAAATCTTTGCATTTGATTGTGAAGTCTTAGATAGATTCACTCATTTCAGCTCTCACCTAGCTTGATGAACCAACTGATAGTGCAACTTATGGATAAAATTAACCCTCAAGACCCCAAGTTGTGGATTCTTTGGGGTTAAGTAATTTGAGCACTTCAAGACTTCCAAGTCATGGATTCCTTAGAGTCAAAGAATTTGAGCACCTCAAGACTTCAAGTCGTGGATTCCTTGGAGTCAAGGAATTTGAGCACTCAGGTTATGGATTTCCTGACTTAAAGGAAAAAATCATTTTCATCCACACTTTCAATTTTCTTTGGACATCCATTCTTCATCCACTTTGATCGAGTTTTTCTTCCTCATTTGGTCTTGGAAGCGCTCTACTTGCTTGAGAGTTGTTCATCATTCATAAAACTTATCTCATGACCTAGCTTATGGGTTGCATTGTGAATCACCTCTCATGAAGATCATGACTCATATCTAACACTTGAGCAATAAAGTTGAGTGAGCTTTAAACTAGCCTCTTGAGAGACTTGATTGTTGCTTAACCACTTGAGATTCCTAAGACTCATTCCACCTTGGACTAGCAAAACCAAAACCTCTCATAAGCAAAGGCTAAAGACACCAAAATTATTGCCAAACTAGATGACTAAGCTAAAACAGCTATGCTATCAAGCAAAAAGTGGGTGTCCCCATTTGCAATGGGGCGATTTGTGAAAATGTCACAACATCTAGCACCACCTCGAATAAATGTTCCTCAACATTTCAAAGATAAAGACTCAATCCACACTTAGAACCTCCAGAAAATTCAACTCAACCTATCAAATGACTAGGAGGCGCACTCAAAAAGGGAGAAAAATCCCAAATTGGATCAAGGCTGTTAGTCTTTGATTACCCAGGTGTGCTCAATATGTATTCATTCCATCTCACAAGAACATTGTGATCACTAGAATCCATTGTGGCTAGCTACGTGAGTGATCCAAACTCCAAAAGCATCCTGGATAGAGCCTCGCTGCCAGCGAGCGTCCATAGCCCTGACAAGGTTATCGCTGTAAATTCTCGGAGATTGCTCTACTTCTGCTAAATTTTCTTTTAGTACTCGTAGAGATGTCCGCACTCCCAAAGCCAAGTATTTTGATATTTCTTTTCTTTTCAATTTTCTCTTCTTGATTTTTCTTTTCTTTCTCATTTCTCTTTCTTTTGATATTGCCTTTCTTTTGACAAATTTTCCACACTTTGGCTTGTAAGCAATGAAGCTCATGTGGGTTTGAGAATTATAGTGGCGCTAAAGCAAGATTTAAGATTTTTAACTAGCCATGACTTCACCTAAGAAACTGCACTGACTTTGAGCAATTGATTAAGTGTGTAAAAATATAGTAATCAGAAGGTTCCACTATCAAGATACAATAGGCGATTCCCTTTTGAGTCGAGTACAAATCTTGACGAAACGATAAAAGTTGAAGAAGAGTAACCTTGGATTCTAAAGAACTTCATAAATAGATAACTAGGAAATGGACCGAACATAAAATCCAAATTGTGCCAACGTATGACATCAACACAAACGCCTTTCTCACAAACAAAGGCTCCCACTTAGTACACCTAAACTAAGCAAACCAACTAACGCTAAAGACTTAAAGCAAACTAAACTACCCGAGCCACCCAAGAGTCTTGAACCAAATGTCTCAAGGCAAACTAACAACCTAGCTCAACAAAAACAACTAAACTAAAACACACGAAAATAAAAACCTATTCTAAACTATATACAAGACTCCCTAGAACAGACAAGACTCAGAAGACATAAGTATGTACAAGATCTCACATGATTTCTCAAACTATGCAACAAGAACATGGCATTAGTCACAGTTTGAAGTTTTGCAAATTCATCCTTGAATTCGGAGAAGCAGGCTCTCACAATGCATTTCTCATAGCAAAACTTCACTCAAAATGATCAATTGTGGTAATTCATTAGGATCATGGTCAATCCAAAGGCAAGTTGTTTTTCCTAAATCTCCATAATCAAATTCATAACAACATCCAAAACTAGGATTAAGGAAAGAGTGTTGTGACGTTTTCACACATCGCCCCATTGCAAATGGGGACCCTTGCTTTTTTTTGCTTTTTAGGGTTTGTTTTTGGGTCTTTTAGGGTTTTGTTAGTTGGCTTTTGCATTTTTGAGTGCTGTCGGGGAGATCAATAGGATAGCAAGTCCGGCTGGAGTGAAGTCCTGATCCTGAAAATTTGGCTAAGTCTGGAATGTCCTGATCCTGAAATTTGACTAAGTCTGGAAACTGGAAAACCTCAAAAAACTAGATTTTGCAATATAACTCCTGGAGGTCTGAAACCACTCTCAAACATCCTGAAAGTATATATGGAATATAACTTAAAGTATAAGAAAGGAGAAACATAGAAGGAAATGTCACTTATACTTTTGCTCCTGTCCCTCTCCAAGGGACCAAGGCAAAGCGCTCCTGTCCCTCACCAAGGGTCCAGGGCGAAAAGGCTTATTTGAGTCATTCCTGGCCTTGTTTGGTCAAATTGAAACATCAAAGGCATGGTGAAGGACGAAATGAGCATGATAGAGCATCCAGACTTGATCAAAGACAATGAAATGATGGAGTTTTTGTCTACAAAGGTAAAAGCGCTCCTGTCCCTCACCAAGGGACCAGAGCGATTTTCTTTATATACACATTTTTTAGACCTTTCTTAGACTTGAACTCTTATTCATGGCGTGTAACAAGATGATATCTTCCTTAGCCAAGACATTTCATGGTGAAAAGTGAAGCATTTTGGCCTAGAAGACAAAATTCGCTCCTGTCCCTCACTGAAGGACCGGAGCTTGATTTTCAAATTTGCACTGTTCTTGCAGGATCAAGACAATTTTATGATTTGAAGAGGTCAAGGGAAGCATGTTTTGTCCATTGAATATAATTTAAGCAGTCTACAAAGGAGTAAATCAACCCAAATGACAAAAGGTGCTCCCGTCCCTCACTGAAGGGCCGTGCCACTTTTTCAAGTTTCTCTTCATTGTTTGATATTTTATGGCAAAACTTGACTTGGATGGGAAGGACGAAGGATGTTTTATGCCTTGGACGCAATTGAGAGATTTAAAGAACAAAAGGGTACGCCAAGATGGCAAAAGTGCTCTCGTCCCTCACTGAAGGACCGTCCCACTTTTCCAAAAGTGCTCCCGTCCCTCACTAAAGGACCGTCCCCCTTTTCTAAAAATACAAATTTCTTGCAAAGGCAAGGCAAGTTGCGTGATTGAAATGAATGAAAGAGGGCAAGATTCATCCATTGAAGATAATTTGGAAGACTAGCAAAGGACGAATTGGCTTAAAAATGAAAAAGTGCTCCCGTCCCTCACTGAAGGACCGTCCCACTTTTTCAAAAGTGCTCCCGTCCCTCACCAAGGGACCAAAGCACTTAACATGTTATCTTGCCTTTCTCACCAATTTTGGACGAAGTGAGACCAAGGCGCAAGTTTGAAAAAATGTTTAAAATGCCTTGAAGTTGAATTGAGATGCGAGAGTTGCAAATTTTGACGACAACTGGCAAAAGTGCTCCCGTCCCTCACTGAAGGACCGTGCCACTTTTTCCAAATATGACCATTTACCTTGCATTTTGAAATGATATTTTTATTACCAAGGCTCAAGATGGTGTGAAATGTGATATTCTACGCCTTGAGGGTAAATTGAAGATTAATATGATCAAGAATTCATACAATGGACTCAAAAGTGCTCCCGTCCCTCACTGAAGGACCGTGCCACTTTTTCAAAAGTGCTCCCGTCCCTCACCAAGGGACTAGAGCGCTTAACATGTGCATTCTTTATTTTGCAATGTCCCAACGTTAACATCCTCCAAATCGCACTAGATGCCAAGTTCGCCCAAAAACTTCGAAATATTTTAAATTTTTTTTTAATTAAATTGGCATTTAATCAAAAGCGCATAGCATTTAATAATTAATTTTGAGCCTTGGAAAATCGTTTTTTCATTATTAATTGAGGCATTTCGAAATTAATTATTATTAAATTAAAATTTAAAAGAAGAGCGCTTGAGGTATCATTTTTTATTGCTTAATTAAGTCGGCCTCTTCCTTTTTAGTTTTATTTATTTTTTGGCCTATTTTCATCAAGTCGGCCTATGGGGAGGTGAAATGGTGAGCGCTCTATATATTTGGGGTGTGTTTTTCATTATTCAAATCATTCACTCATTGTTTCAAGTGCGATTTGGAGAAGCAAGGAAGGAGGTGCGAAATCTAGCTTGTGTGGAGCGAATTTCTACCAAGTGTGGAGACTAAGGAAGGCGAAATTCATCTTGAAGGCTATTGGAGAGGCGTATTTCTTGCTAGATTGGAGGATAAATTCCAGATGTTTTGAAGGTATTTGAAGGCGAATTTCCAGATTTTTGAAGAGGAAGGTGGAGTTCTTTTCCAAGCTAAAGGAGGTGCATTTTATCCAAGGGAGAGCTTTGATCTACACTTTGCCTAGCAAAATTCATCTATTTTTACATCATTTCTTAGAGTTAATTCTCAAGAGGAGGTATGGCGAAATCATCTTGACACCCTTATTCAAGGTTTGATTTTTTAGACATTTTTTGGAAAAATCTAAGTATTACATGGTTAATTAGGAAATGATAACTCAAAATTTATCATGAGATTTCCTAATTAAAATCTTGAATCTTCCTTTTAAAGTTTAATTTTTAGATTTCAAGATATATTACTAATTTTGAAATGTTGTGTAGGTATCAAGATGGCGACTCCAAAGCCCGGAGGATCTACAAGTCGGCAGGTTCTCATCAAGGAAGATCAAGCAAGGACAAGGGCGACCTCCTCCAGTCTAGCATCAACAAGGACGACCTTCTTCGATCCAGCATCGACAAGGACGGCCTTCTTTGGACTAACGTCATCAAGGGCGACCTCTTCCAATCCAGCATTCCAAGGTGAGGTACAACAATCATCCTGCACATCAAGGACACAAGAAGTTAGAACAAGGGTTCGTTGAAGAAGCAAATAGTTCCAGATGAATTAATTAAAGCTAGCTTCTCAACAACATCAAGTTGAATATTTACTAAGTTACAAGTGTCAGACGAGGTGGCATCCCAGTCATCACTTCTCCAGTCAGTGTGGTCCACCTCAGCATTTCCAAATTCAATGTACCTAACTTATGAAAGGTGGCACAAACTCCGATGTACCTACCCCAGCTATCCATTGGTGGAATTTTCCAGAGAGGACATGTGTCCAAGCAATACAATTTTATCATTGGTCAAGCATTAAGTGTTATGTAATGGTTGTAACAAACCCTAATTAGGGTTTTCATTGTTGAATCTTGGCCATTGATCTCGAATTGATCTTAGCCATCGAATTGTATTGTGGGCACTATATAAGCCCTGACATTTCATTTTGTAAAGGCAATAGTTAGAAATAGTTGGAAGCAGTTAGAAGACAGATAGAGAGTAGTTAAAAGGTGATTAGAATAGCAATTAGAGTAGAGTAGAGAGAGAAGGCAAAGATTGTTGCCAAGATGTTGTTGTAAAAGACTTGTAACTTCATTGAAGAAATGGTGAAATTTATGGGTCGATTCGACAATTTGCATGGTCTCTATACTTCTCGTATTTGATTTCATGTTATTAGATGAGTGGAAGAAATGTGCTTGATTGATGGTGGAATTCGTATATCCATACTACTAGCAGTTTGTTGATTGCAGACTTGCCTTGTGTAGTCAACTGGAATCATTCAGCTTAAGCTTAACTTCAATTGTCGCTTCTTCATTGATATGCATCAACCTGATGGTGTCTATGTCTGCAGTGATGATTTGAACATCATAACGCTTTCCTTCGAAGATCGCACTAACCATGTGGAGATGTTCTTGCGATGTCAAAACAAGACTTAGTTAGAATTTCATCAAAGATCATTCATTGCTCCTACATTCTTAGTATTAGGATTAGATCCTTTCCTCGCCCTCGTCTTTTTTCCTTTTTTTTCCAAATCGAAGCTAGTAAGAGCCTGTGTTCCAGCAATATTCAAAGCAGATCAGACGTTCAATCATCAAATGTAAGTCCCCTTGTGATTCCAGCAAATCACATCATACCACAAAGAGCTTATCCACATGTAGAGACCCTACATACAAGAACCTTGAAGTCATCCCGATTGATCCTTTTCGCGACATCTTCAGCATTCGGAGGCTTTACTCAAGAGAGGATAAGGTACCTTTAGGTATTTTATTCTGTGTTTGATAGTGTACGAAATACACGTCAACAAAGAGACAATATAGTGTGCTTCGTACTCAAGTCAAAACTATGCTTGCTCTCCATCATCGCATCATAAGAAGAGATATCATCAGCTGCTTCAGGAGGTCGCCATTGGTGATGTACAATCCCACGAGCATCCACAACATGTTGATTCTCACTCGCAGGTTTGTCTTGAAACAGACTTAGCACCCTTTTGAATCGTTCAACAATCTTGACTTCCATGGTGACAACTTGCTCATTGCTTTGCATAAACCACGCATCTGACTTCGTTCATAGCTTCTTCACATAATGAACAAGTGAACTCAAAATGGGGTGCATTATGAATCCTACACCACAATGGTAGAAATATACTTTCTAATTGTAGTTCACCATCAAGACCTAGTTGATTCTCGATCATCCCTTTGAACCTTGTGAATTCATCATTACACTGTGGAGAATTATCAAGCTCTACCAACACCTTTAGCTTAGCAATACCCAAAAAGAAGATTTTCCCTTGTAATGCTGATTCAACTCTTGATAGGAATGTCAAGCAATGCAACTCATTGTGTTCATTCATCTCATGGATTCTACATTGCCTTGGTACTGCAACTTGGACAAGCTACGTGGATGTAGCTGTGCGTCCAAGCTCCACCAAAGTTGAAGAATATCAATTTGTTGCCCATCTTGGAACTGCGAATGATGAAACTGTTACCTATTTTTCGCTTCTAGCTGAAAAATAGGTTAAGATATGCTAGTTTTTACAAAACGAAACAAGTGTGTACTACTTCTCTATTTTGGTGTTTCCAACTGCACTAAGGAATGAGCTAAAGATGGTATTTTTAAATACTTCTAGTCTGTAACAGCAAAAGAGAGAGACATCTCATCAAAAGGAGAAGTATTTTTATTAATATTCAAACATGTGTCCCACACAAAGAGCCGTGAGACTAGCTACATGCATCAGGTGCAGAAAAGAAAGATACAGATATGTATACATAAGTACAAAAAATGAAGAGGGCATGTTGAGAATGGAACCAGTCATTGCTTGAATGATTGGAACGGTTGGAGTAGACTCGATGTTGCCTTTGTCTTGCTGCTTCACCCTGGTCCGTATCTGCTTTCCTTCTGGTATCTGCAAAAGAGTTAAAATATGCAATGCGTTAGAACATTTTGTTCTAAGCAATGGCTGACTACATTCCTAACATGTGTACTAATGCACGCATATATATATATATATATATATATATATATATATATATATATATATAATCCCTACATGCATCAGATGCATATAACTAGCATCACAGAGGGATCTCGAAAGGCAAATATCAGATCAAAGGAAAATCACCATACATATGCATATTTTTGCTAACATGTTTGCTTCATGTGCAGGATTAGGAAAAAGGACAGCTTGCTGGTCATAAAATTCACAAAAATGAGTGGGGATGAATGAGACTCCCACAAGGGTTGAGCCCAGCTCATGTGAAACAATAGCAAGGTCTCATACAATTAAGTTATATCAGAGCTGGTGATAGAAAAAGAGTAACAAAACGCAAGTATGCGATCACATGATCAGCCAATAAGCATGATAAGACTGACCTTTTTAAAGGACGTGGACAAGGTATTTATGCATGCTAATGAGATAAGCAGTGCATACATAAAGCTGTACACTAAGTATAGAAAATGCAACATTCAGTTTTTCAGACTTAGTGGGCAGCGAATAGTAGGGAATACAATGCATTTTCAGAATCATAACGAAGACATTTTCTAACGCAATGCAAGATACCATTAAACACAATTATGGAAGGGGTGCATATAATCAAAGATACAATCACAGTGATCAATTCACAAAGGCATGTAATCATATTTCAGAAAATGATACAGACCAGAATCAAAGTCAGTATGGACAACAATCATTCACGCCACAGGTCACATGTCTTAGAAGATGTATGCAAGGATGTATTCATGTCAGAGTAATCTCCATTATGCAGCAAATAGAGCAGAGTAGTGTAGCACAACATGATGATAATGATTTCACGCATAAGGAGTGTTGTCATGCCTTCAAAGGAATGAATATTTCAGTAAAACATAGTGGAGATTATACTGTCAGAAGTCTGGCAAATACTACAATGCGGAAGGTCAAATTTTCTCATAAACCACACGTGCATAGTCACAGTCAATTTACAATCGTGAAAAGAATGATTTGCAATATAAGTAGCAGAAAGGAACATCTCAGCCATCACATAACATTATGGCTATCATGAAAGCATGACAGGCATCACAAGGAAGTGTGCTTTTTTATAACCTTATGTTAAAGACTTCGATGCAGAAGAACAGTAAATGATTAGGTTGCTGTTATATTCAAAACAAAGGTAGCAGCAGCCATCAAAATATCAAGCAGTAAGCTTTGTTTCACCTATGCATCTATGCGTAAAAATGCGGAAATGAAGTGCATCACTTCCAGTTATGACAGTGAGCTGTTCATGTCACAAAAGGAAGTACATAATCTGCTAACAGCTAAGTAGATGTCACATGAAATGAATGAATTATTCAAGGTGCATCTCTATCTGATTATTTGCAACTACATATCTTCCATGACAGCAAGTGCACGGATCTTCAAACAACATTAATATGCTTTTTCCAAGGGGTATAAGCGAAAATGCATGCGAGGAGCATGAACAAAATGTGCAAATATTTACAAATGATCATTAAGAGGATATTTTATGCATTGAGCTTGAATTTTTTTATGATAAACTGGAAGAGGCATTATTGATCAGATATTTCAACAATTCCAAGACAGCTACATCCTTGCAAATGATATTCAGATTCAAGAGTATTTTGTAGAAATATGCAGCTACAGTTTTCAGAAATTACATATTTTAACGCACAGCATAATGGCAGATGACAAAAGGAGGGTTTATAATGCTTTTTCCACCATTTTCAGTCCTTAGAGGTGTTCAGAGATGCACACAGCAATATGGTTTTCACATTTTTTTTAGTATTTTTAAGAAAAATCTGATAAAACCATTATTTTCGGAAGGCTATGCTTAGAAAATCAGAACCAGAGCAGAAAAATGGAAAAAGAGGGTTACTAGTGGCAGCCATTAATGGCGAAGATACCTGCAATTCCTTCTAAAAACCCATGGAGACCTGAAAATCGCCCAGAACTCAGAAAAACGCATGCCCAGCTTGTTATTTTTTCCGCAAAGAGTATGCAAAATCACACCCAATTTTCACTAAGTGCAAAGAATGTGCAAGAAATCAGACAAAAAAGCGCCCAGCTTCCAAAAGTTTGCATCGCAGCAACATGAGGGAGTCTCAAATGCCAAAGGAATGCGAGAAATTCGCAGATTTGGCACCCAATACGCACAGAAAGTCGTCAAATTGCACTTCGTTTTTTGCAATTAATCGTTTCCAGCAGAGCTCAAACCCTAGCTCGTGGCGGCGCCTAGAGGTTTTCAGCAGCAGAGATTAAGTGTCGAATGCCAAGGAGGTGCGAAGAAATTCGCAGTTTTAACTATCAGCGTCAACAAAATGTGCCCAGAATCAACAAATGCAAAGAAAGGAGATCAGGCTGCAAAAGCCCCATAGGCCCAACACTCAGAATTATGCCCAGCAACAACAAATGACCAATTTTCCTCCTTTCATGCCCAGTTCAAACCCTAGTGGTGCCCAACAGAGCTTCCAAGTGAAGTTTCCAAAAAACGTTGAATGCAAAATGAGGAGTGAAATGAGAGTTTTAGGGTTATATTTCCCCTAAAAATATCATTGAATTGCCTATGTTTGCCTTTGCATTTTTATTTTTCTCCTTTCTATGCCACGTGAAATGCAAGAGACCATGTAATAAGCTATTAGCATGCTTATTAAGTGACATTATAAATCACTTAAAAAATATGTAATTTTAAATAAATGTAAATGAATGCATCTTCATTAAAGTGATTTAAAAATTATTACCTAATTAAACATTTGTTTTTTTTTCCTTTTTATATTTAAAGTAAAAATGTAATAAATAATAAAGAAAATTATTTATTAAAGTGAAAAAAATAAAACACTTTATTAAATATATTTTCTAAATTACATTTATTATTTAATAAATAAAGTTAATAAAATTGTTTTATTAAAGTGATTTATTTTATTTGTCACTTTAATAAAATAATTTTATTGTTTTTATGTTATTAAAATCTTTACTTTAAATATATAAAAATAAAATCAAACAAATGTTCAGTTAGGTAATAATTTTTTAAATCACTTTAACAGATATTTGTTTTCATTTATTAGGAGGTCAAGAGAGATATTTTTTGCATTTATGAAGGCTTGTAGGCCTGTTAGGGATATTTCAGAGTCATTTATGATGCATTTAAGGGCTTTTATGGTTGCAGTATGGGTGGTTTGACTTTTTGGCTCAAGTAGTCTGCTCGACCTAATTTCAGGAGGTGGAGTCTTTTTGACTGCCTTGGCAAAAGCATATATACTAGAGGACTTCTTTTTTGTTGGGGTTCTTCTTCATTCATCTTTTTAGCAGACTGCAATTTCTGAGTTCTCTCTGCAGGAAGGAATGTTTTTGTAACACATTTTCAGGAATTATAAAGCTTGGTGATACCTTTTTGGCAGGGATAATAGCTTGGCTTACCTCTCTACTTCTCATCTTTTCTGTTATTCTTTAGTGTTAGTGAGTTCTTTGTGGTTGGATTTTTGCCCCCCTTAAAATTGCACTTTCTGTTGATGCCTTATACAGAAATACATATGTTCTTGCAGGTCATAAGCTGTGTTTTTTTAGTAATTATTAGTCTTAGGTTGTGAAAGGAGTTTTTCCTCTTAGGATTGTGATTATCCAGCCTTCTTATGAAGTATTGATGCAAAGAGCATGGGTTGTTGGTTAGTGTAAAAGAGCTTTATTATCACTGTTATACTGTGTATCTTTTGCTTAGTTGGATTTCAACATATCATTTGGTGCAATCACCTTAGATTTAGATTTTAGTTTTACATGTTCTCCTCCTTACTCTTTTCCCTGAAGAAACTGTTAGTTTAGGTGCAGAATTTGAAAAGAACCAACTTTCTCTGGAGGTTCACTCCAATTTTTAGGCAACCCGCAGGCCTAGGAGGGTTCCCATGTGTCACAAGCCTACTGAGTTGATAGCTTAGCAAACAGGGGTGCAGGTTCAAGTGATAACAGAAACTATTGCCCATCCATAGAGAAACATTTCTTTTTGATTTTTTGTTTTGTTCTGGTTTTTTTTTCAAGTTTTTCACTTTTTTTGTATTTTTCAATTTTTTCTACATTTTTATTTTATTTTGAAATAAGAGAGATCTAGCAAATCTCAAATATAGCTTGAAAGCTCATGTTGGTTCCAGATGTGGAAGATTTGAACATCGAATGTCTTCCCTCTTTTTCAAATCCAGTTGATAATCCAACGATAACCTTCTTTTCTTGTGCGAATTCTATTGGCGACTACTTCAAAATATGACTTAATAAGTTCCGGCATCAATTGTATAACTATTCATTCAAGTGCTCATTCATTGTTAGCCCCTCCCTCTACCACCAATTCTGTTGATGTGTTTTTTATGACACCTTACAACACATAATAAAATACTGAGCATCTTATCCTGTATTGAACAAAATCTCCTAAAATGCTAAGCTTTGTGATCAAACGAGGTGACTCGAAGGTTCCTATAGTTAGGTCTTGACTTTGTATGTGGATAGACTCAATGTATAGATGTGATTGTTGGTAATCCAAGGGGACTTAAGTTTATGAACTACAGCTGGGACATGAACATCGGATGTATCAATCATGTGATGCTTCTTCTTTTAAACTAATTCAAACTCAAATGAACAAAGGACAAAAAGGGAAAGGGTTTAGAGACTCTATGCTAACTCCTAATTCCTAATGACAATGACAATAATGTATGATGCTCTGATAGACAAACTCCTTCAAGAAACTACTTTCTACTTAACCAGAGATTGCTCACAATGCCATAGAAAGAGTGTATCTCCTAAGGTAGTGAAAGATCTTCATATTGTAAACAATCCATTCAAATACCCAACAATGGCGCAATCCAAATGAATTATTCACAATCGAACTTGGCCACAATAATAATTAGGTTCAGGCTAACAATGCAAAACAACTTGCAATCAACAAGGTGTAAATGGTATGAACTGAACGATTCATCAAATACCATCACATTTCTCTATCATAATCAATGAACTTTATCTAAAATTGAAGATATAACAAAAAACCATGCAATATGGAGAAGAAACACCAATATTCACCATAAATTCAATGAAAAGCATGTTTGTTTACATGCCTTGGAAATGATTTTTGCCTTCTCCTACTCTACTCTACTTGCTTACTCATATTAATGAACTATTGTCTATTGATCCCTTATTAACCGTTTACAAATGAGGAGAGCAAACCTTTTATAGAGAGCTCATTACATTTCAATGGCTCAGATTGATTCTCAAATCAATGGTCAAGATTTTACAATAAAACCCTAATTAGGGTTAGTTGCAACTAACTCTTTCTTGACATATCCAACGAGGAGGACAATTGCACATTTGAAGGCACAAAGTTCCATGTACCTAACCTCATGTTTCATTGGTTGACATTTAAAGATGGACATGCCTCCTAAATGTTGTAATAATCTCATTGGTCAAGAAAGAGTTAGTTGTAACTAACCCTAATTAGGGTTTTATTGTAAAGTCTTGGCCATTGATTTGAGAACCAATCTGAGCCATTGAAATGTAATGAGCTCCCTATAAAAGGCTTGCTCTCCTCATTTGTAAAGGGTTAATAAGGGATCAATAGACAATAGTTCATTAATAGGAGTAAGATAGCAAGTAGAATAGAGTAGGAGAAGAAGGCAAAAATTGTTGCCAAGGCATGTGAACAAACAAACTTTTCATTGAATTTATGGTGAATAGTGGTATTTGTTCTACATATTGCATGGTTTCATGTTATATTCTCAAATTTAGATAAAGTTCATTGATTATGATGTAGAAGTGTGATGATATTTGATGAGTCGTTTGGTTCATACCATTTACACCTTGTTGATTGAAGTTTTGCATGGTTAGCCTGAACCTAATTATTCTTGTGGCTAGGTTCGATTGTGAATACTTCATTTGGATTGTGGCATTATTGGGCATTTGAATAGATTGTTTACAATATGAAGATCTTTCGCTACCTTAGGATATCACACTCTTTCTATGGCATTGTGAGCTATCTTTGGTTAAGTAGAAAGTAGTTTCATGAAGGTGTTCGTCTATCAAAGCATCATTCATTATTGTCATTGTCCTTAGGAATTAGGAGTTAGCATAGATTCTCTAAACCCCTTCCCCTTTTGTCCTTTTTTCATTTGAGTTTGAATTAGTTTAGAAGAAGCATCACATGATTGATAAATCCGATGTTCATGTTCCAGTTGTAGTTCATAAATGTAAGTTCCCTTGTATTACTTACAATCACATCTATACACCGAGTCTATCCAAATATAAAGTCAAGACCTAACTATAGGAACCTTGGAGTCACCTTGTTTGATCACAATGTTTAGCACTTGATGAAATTTTGTTCAAGAGAGGATAAGGTACTCAGTATTTTATTCTGTGTTGTAAGGTGTCATGTAAAACACATCAACAATCTGGACAACAAAACCCTAATTAGGGCTAGTTACAACTAACATGCCTTTGACCAATGAGAAAATTACAACATTTTGGACATGTCCCCTTTTAGAGCGGATGAATGAAAATGAGGTTAGGTATATGGAACTTAGTGCCTTCCATATGGGTAGTTGTTGATGAGTCAAGTACACTGATTTGGATATGTTAATGTGGCATCTCTTGATTAGTTGATGATGAATAGGTGCCACCTCAGCATCCATATCTCTTGATACTCAACATTTCCAAGCCTTGATGTGATTATGATGGTACATATTCCCAAATTGCATCATCTTGATCAAGTTGCTAACTTCGCTTAACTCTTTTGAAATTATCTTGTGCATTCCTTGATCGTATTTCACTTTCACGTCTTGACATTTGGGAATCCTTCCTCTTGTGATGTTTTGCATTTCATTCTCATGTTTGGGAATTCTCTTTACATTGTCCTTATCTCGCCTTCATCTTCATCATGTCATGAATATGTCTTCTCTTGGAGTAGGTTTTGAATTGTGGAACATACCCTTGATGTGATTGATTTCCTTGTAGTTGTAGTGCATGTTATCGATGTTTCACCATCATCTCCACATTGTCCTTGAAGATCCTTGATTTCCTTGACGTAGAACAATGATTTCCTTGACGTAGAGCAATCTCATAGGTTGTAGAGTTGTCATGTTGATCTTGAATTTCCAAAGGAAATCCAAGGTCAAGGTAAAATATTCCTTTGTAGAGGAATGTTGTCTTGATCTCCTTCTAATGTTCTTGATGAGTTCCATTCCTTTGATTTCCCTCTTGAATGTCTTGAACATGGATTCCTTGGTGACCTTAACCTTTATCTTGCATTGATGAGGTTGAAGGCCTTCATCTTTCTTGTGCATCTTCTTTGAAATTCATAAGCCTGTCCTAAATTAAGCAATCCTCCATATTGTTGAGTTCTTTCTCTTAATGAAGTGTGAATCATGTCCTTGTATTGGTGAGTCCTTCATTCTCCTTTATACGTGAAAAAGAAAGAAATACCTTGAATTGTAAAAGTGGACTTAATAAAATGCAGGACTATAATTCCTAAAATTGTTCCTAATTCAAAAACTTGGTATCCGGACTAAAAGTAGGAATATCTCTTATTCCTAAAATTGTTCCTAATACCGAACTTTACACTGAAGTTCTTAAAAAGGTTTTAAAGGAGTTAAGTTTTTTTGCAGAGTGACACAAAATTTGGTTTGTAGTTAAAATAAGAATAGGCTTTTTCCAAGAACCTTTCCAAACATTGATATTTGCCCTGAATTTCTTGACAAATTCAAAAAGTTAAGTGAAAATAAGATTTTCTATGACAAGTTCGATGTTGGCCATCAAAAGTGGAACAAGCCTTAGCCTTGAAAACGTTCAAACCACATAAATTAATGCTGACTTTCTTAACAGAGCTTTAGAAGTCATGTTTTTTGCAAAGTCCAAAAATCGAACTTAGCACTGAAAAGATGCATAATATGTTATTCCTAAAAATGTTCATATCGCCATTATTCTCCCCCCCACAACCTCACAAGATGGCAAGTACGTTCAGGGAGATGAGGCCTTGATGGGAAAGCAAGTAGGAGCCACCAAGTGGAGCAAGGGGGTTAGAAGCAATCTCTCTTGGTCTAGGTATAGAAATGGATCCAAGAAAACCCATCCTGTCTCTTCCTCCCAAACTCTAGCATGCTTGTATTATTGAATATGGTGTAGTTGCTTAACCCCAAGTATAAAATTAATGCTTAATTGTAATGATATACTTAGAAGAAATTATATTTGTCATCTTATAATAAGTCATGATCAATCCATCTTTGTTATGCCACATGCATTATAATAGAAAGTGTCTCTCTAGATAACGTTTATGTATGTGCACCCTCGTGGAAGAAGGGTATGGATGTGATGAAGGGGTTATGAGGGGCTCGTAAGTAAGCCATTCTTGGATGACCAAAGTTGCTTCAAAGCTTGGATGGCCCTTACATAGAGGAGTCAAGGAACCCGGTTGCATTCTACCCATTCCACCATAAGACTTGATAAATAAGAGAAGCAAAGTTGATAGGCGAGCCGATAAGCTGCTAGGTGAAGCAAGAGGGTTGTGAAAGCAACTTTTCTTGGGCTTAGTGTAGAAATGGCTGCAAACAAATCTTCATCTCTCCCTCTCTCCAACTTTTATATATTTTAATCTTAGTATTTTATCTAACCCTAACCATAAGATGAATATGTATTTGTATTTGCCTTATGCTTTATATATAGGATTTACATACAAGAGTTCATTTTGTTTAACAAATGGATCGATTGGATCTACATACAAGAGTTCATTTTGTTTAGCATATCGTTGATTGGATCTTGACTTTATGGTTGAACCAAACCTTCTTTATTAAGAGACATCCATTTTAGGTGGAAGGTAGACAATGAACGCACCCAAAAAGGTTCGAAGAGGCAACTCCAAGTTAAGCCATGAGATTCAGGTTACTAAAATCAGATTAGCACAACAGCGGCATGGTGATTTGTTCACAAGAATAACTGGGGAGCCGGGAATCAAGATAGACTATGATGAAGGATCCAACCTTGGAGACTACTCAACAAAACTATGTTATGCGAGAAGGGCACTACCAAATTTGAGGTCCAGGAATCAGTGATTTTTAAGAATGCTTGTGGGCAAGCATTTCCAAGGAGGGGAGACTGTGATGTCCCCAAACAAGACTGTCGAATATTGTTAATATTGAAAAAGCTCCTTGTATTATCTTTATACATGAAGTGTGTATTCATGTATGCCTCAAATCAAAGTATGCAATGTTATTATTTCTCATTAAACATAGCTAGAATAGACTTGTCCCACCTAGAAGAATAAATTCTTAGATTTCTAGAACTCGCTGAACCTTAGAACTTTCAGAACCCCGAGATTGATGACAAATCTCCTTTTCAGAAGGCACAAGATAACCTTGCAAGGTCGTGAGAAGAAATGTGGCTTGGATCTAATGAGAAGTTCTTTTGTGATGTCCCCACTAGACTCCTACAATATTGCATTGGCTTGTCGTCAAACCTTGCAGTTTGAGGAATTGAAGAAAACGTTTCTGAAGCACAAGACTATGGTAATGGTATCAAACGAAATTACCTTAGTCGTAGAAGATGGAGAAATCATAAACCAATACCAATTATTGAAGGCATTCTATATGGGTGCTCAGATGAGTATAGGAATATAACATTAGAAGTCACGACAATGATATTTATTGATTGGGAGAAGCAAGTATTGTACTAATAAAAGAACCGATTCATTATGTGTGTGCTGCCGTATTCATAGACATCGTGTGATATATTCGGTGGTAACGATTTAAGACAACACTTTGATTTATTCTCCGTAGTTGATCACCTCTATGCAGCTGTATGATTATGTGGAAGAATATTGATTCTGTAGTAGCGGCCCCCATCTTAGTAATGATTTGCCATCTCTCCAAATGTTAAAGTTTGAATCTACTATTATGCAGTTTGACTAGTATCTCCAATGGTGTCTAAGTAAAGAGTAATTATCAATACATATAAACAAACTACAAACCATGGGCAGTGATGAATATAAGATGGAAAGCAACCTCAGCGATAATGTTTTACATAGAGATCGGGTTTGTTAGAACTGACTATTATTATGCTGACTGCTTTCAATATGGAGTATTACATTAATATCATGGGTCGATCCTCTATAATGTTTATGGATAGGACAAGGTACAATTCCAATAAGAAAATAATAATTATCAATAAGATATTAGTTTGACTAGTCAGCACTTATTTAAAAAATACACAATTCCCCAAATCAGCAATTAAGCAATTAGTACGAGACGTGTCTCCTCAAGGAAAGATTACTCCAAAAAGGCATGACCGTTGGGAGATAGAGGTATAAAAAGAGATTGAAACACCACTCCGAAAGGAGGAGAAAGGTAATCATATTGAACCTCTTTAATTCATATCCTATTTGGATGGCTCAGTTAAGTGTCGAGAACTAGTTGCATATATTTCAAGGACAATATCAGAGAGAGCTCAACCCTTGTGGCAAGCACATCAAGTTGAATCAGAAACAGCACCACCTGCCATCATTGGAAGACTATAAATTCAGATCAAACTCAGCAACATATTGCTGCAAGCAATATCATACCTATTGCATATTCATAATGATGTATCTGAAATAGCAATGTCTCACATAAGAAGCAGCAGATCATCCATCGCTATAAGTGATAGGAAGACATAGATTGAGCATACTTCATCTTGCTATAACAGAGACAGCTACCGATCAACATAGCATACTTACCAATTGTCATATTAGAGAAGGCTAACATTATTTAGCAGTTAGACATATTGTTATAAGATCATCTTTTCAAATTTATCAATCTTTCAAATCTGAGATAGCAAACCAAATCATCTTGCATACGTTTTTAGAATCATATCAGAGATAGAAGCCATTTTGGTTTTCATATATTTAATAATATCAGCATATAAGTAATATCAATTTAATTTTGTAATAAGCATCATTTGTGAAGTGGTATCACTTCTATTGTTACCTTAAGCATTACTTAAGATTATTGAGGAAATAAGTCTCTTGCAATTGATTCTTATAAGTTTTGAGGAAAGAAATTCCTTGCAATTGATCATTGATAGATAATTGTTCCAACTTCCTAAGTTTGACCATAAGGGGACATTACACACGTCTGCAGCTGCTAGGGTTTGAAAGAAAGTAAAATACATCATTTTTCATGCTGGGCATCTTCAAAAATAAATCGGGCGTTTAATTCTGGTAAGTTGTGAAGATTATTATTGTTGCCGCTTAAGGAATATTTGAGACTGAGGTGGCCGTGGACTACATTGTTGATTACTGCCCAAGCTGGATGTGGTACCTGTTGTGACCTTTTCACACATTGCCCCATTGCAAATGGGGACCCCCTCTTTTTGCTTAGCTCAGTTGTCTTGGTTAGGTCGTCTTAGTTTGGTAGTAGTCTCCTAGTCATTAACCTTTACTTTTGAGAGGGGATTTCTGGTGTGAATGTCAGAGTTGAGGTCATGTTGCAATGTTGCTAGTGTTGTCATATGTTGTCAAAGTTTGTCGACTGGCTAAGAGTGTTAGATGTCAATGGAGGTTGATGGCTGAATAAGTAGTGGCAAATTTGCTTGTAGTTTGGTCAGGAACTGCAAGACTAGCACCAAGGGTCTTATGATTTCAAGCATATACTAAGCTGGACCTAGAAGGAAAATTCATCAAAAATTGTCTAAGGCAAAACCAACCCCTTAATGCCGCCCTTGCTTTGTGCAGTCCATGGTGCTAAGTGCGCTCTACCACTAGGCTTGTGCTTGGTAATCCTTTATGTAAAATTCCTTAACTGAATTTATTTGCAAGGAAAGAAATATCACAGATCAAGCAAAAGATTGCTAATAAACATAAAGATATTGAATCTTTGAATTTCCAGAAATTTCATCACACAGTTATGTTTTAATTGAATCCTTCCTCTTGCTTAATTCACAGTAAATTTACACTTGTTCGATATAAAAGGGGAATGATTATAGATCATTTCAAATATAGTTCTTAATTCTGCAAATGAAAGGAAATGAATATGCAGTTTGCAACTGATAAAGATTTTAATATTTGTGCCCCTGAAGCGTTCACAGCCAAAATGGCAATTCGGTGTTGACTCTAATTAATACACTGAGATGGCTCTTTCGGGAAACACCGAAGCATTCACACCAAGCAATCACAGGTGCAAGACAATTTCTCCATGGTTTGCACAACATATGAATTGAGTCCCGATATCGGGTTTGTAGTTTACCGCATTGAATAGACCAGCCATGCCTTAACCCCCCTTGATGATGTTAGAACAGCCCCGCAATCCTTCATGTTTCGAACTGTCTTTGCAAAGGCTCACGATCTTAGCAATCACGACAGAAGCAACATAAGACTTTCATGTTTGTCTACTGGCTATTAAACAACCCGATACCTCCCAGGCGGTTCGTATATTGGCAGATAAGAGACGTGATACCTCCGTGCCTGAAGGATGACAGGATTATACTATTCCGAACCTGTTCGTGCTGTTACTTCCTATGTTTTGATTCTGCCATGGATATAAAAGCAATAGGAAAATCCCAATAGGCCAATTATTATTGACGAAAGGAATACTCTGTATTTCTTTATCGGAGACTACAGAGATGAATATGAACTCTCTCTTCCAGTTATTAAATCTAATCATATCCTCGCCTCCGTAACAGTGCCTCCATTTAAAATGAATTTAGAGAAGAATCCGTTCCGTTAGGAACTGTTTGGGAACCAACCCGAACTTATTCCATTTCAAAAATAAACAAATAGTTTATTGGCTTATTAATTAGTTTATATCAGTGAAGAAATACTAATATAAAATAATTAACTTGAGAATAATTTATTTATTTATTAATTAATTTATATTAATGAAATGGATAATTAGTTTATATTAGTGAAGAAATACTAATATAAAATAATTAACCTGAGAATAATTTATTTATTTATTAATTAATTTATATTAATGAAATGGATAATTAGTTTATATTAGTGAAGAAATACTAATATAAAATAATTAACCTGAGAATAATTTATTTATTTATTAATTAATTTATATTAATGAAATGGATAATTAATATAAAATAATTAATATAATATTAGTTGAACTTAAACTAGAATTTATTAGGGGACATTACAATCTCCCCTGCCTCGTGTTGCTTGCCCACAAGCAACTGTAAATTCGAATGCTCAAGAACATTTGCATTCTCCCATGTAGCGTCGTCATGAGGCAAATTTTTCCATTTGATAAGGTATTCTCGGATTGCCCTGTTCCGCAGGTGCCTGTCCCTGGTATCCAGAATAACTTCAGGTATCATCTCTAACTTACCTTGTTCATCCATTGGTGGTAAATCCTCGGAAACTGTCACTTGCTGACCCAAAGCTTTTTTGAGACAAGATACGTGAAATACATTGTGTATCTTGCTATCCGTTGGCAAAGCTAGTTCATATGCAACTGCTCCAACTTGTCGAACAACAAGATATGGTCCATAAAACCAGGGTTTCAATTTCTCAGCCCCACTACGCTTGAGAGATGACTACCGATATGGCTGTAACCTGAGATACACCAAATCTCCAACATCAAAGTGGCGGTCAACTCGCTTTTTATCTGCATAAATTTTTTGTTGATTCTGTGCACATTGCAAATTTTCCTTAAGTGCTGTCAAATTATCCTAGCTTTCCTGAAGCCAATCACGAGATTTAGGAACATTACTTTGATCAAAAGCAAGGTCAAGAAAAGAGAGTACATCGTAGCAATATAATGCTTTGAAAGGAGTCATGCCAATTGACATATGAAATGTAGTATTATAACAATATTCACCCAAATATAACCAACGAACCCAAGCTTTCTGATGTCCTGCTACATAGTTACAAAAGTAACCTTTTATCCACTTGTTCACTATTTTCGTCTGTCCATCAGTTTGCGGATGGTAACTGGTGCTGTGGTTCAACTCTGTACCTGTCAATCTGAAAAGCTCCCCCCAAAATATACTCAAAAACCTACTATCTCGATCACTGATTATATTCTTCGGTAAACCATGTAAACGGAATATCTCTCTAAAGGATAAATCTGCGATCTAAACAACTGTGAATTCTGTAGTGTTGGTGTTTGTTTTATCATCTACCAAAAATTAGGATAGGATACCCGAAGGTATTCTATCCTCTCCTGAAAAATCACTACTGATTCCAAGGTCTATATGTGCGAATAGGCGACTTTAGTGGAATAGCTTCTTGGGTAGTGTATGCTGAAATTTTCAAGGGGGACTTACGTTTGACAAGTATCTTGAACTGCTGGACTTAGATGGATTTAGCAATTTTTAGGCTCTTCTTTTTTTGGGAATTTTCTGGGATTTAGACTTTCAAAAGAAATGGAAAAAGGGATAGGGTTTAGGAAGGCTAATCTAATCCTACGAATTTTGGAGACGGTATCAACTGGGTGCTTTTGAGAAACCAAACCTTGCTTCGCCACACTAGGAACAACTACACAAGGCCGGTGCAATCTTCAATGGGTTGTGCTTATGATCGAGATGTTGGGATGCACAGGGGATGGGCTCAGACTAACTTTGCACAGTAGAATGGAAATCATCCATTTACCAAAAGTATGAGCGGAAATACACCATCAATTGATACTTATCAAATCCTTCATTCAAATTAACAACAATGAAAGCAAATCTAAATTATTTCTAACTAAGGGTTGAGGCAATTGAAACCATGCAAATCATTCAAATAATAGAGATTACAAAGCAGCGCACATGCAATATATTATCTGGAAATGACCTTAAGCAACAATACATCAAAAACCTCACACTTTTTAAATGAAAGGAGGCAACCTTATATAGTATTCAAGAATAAATGAACGGCCGAGATCAAACAATGATCAAGGGCCCAGATTGAAAGCTATAAACCCTAATTAGGGTTTCCCAAAACTAACTACCCTCGACCAATTACATTTGGGACACTTGTCTTTCTTGCTAAATATGAACCATCAATGAAAATAGAAGGTTGTTGCATTGTGAAGTGTGCCCTTCTAGAAGCTTCTGGATAAGTCAGGTTTATCGAACCTGGACATGTTGACTTGGAGCAATCTGATTGGTTGGAAGATGACGAGGTGCCACCTCAATGTGTTGAATGTCTTCCTTGAATTTTCCAATTTGTGTCAAGAAATTGTTTAAGTATGGAAATTTGATTCCTTCTTGTCACCATTTGATTCTGCTTGGGAGCTTGTATTTTTCAATTCCTTCCGAAGATGAAATCCTTCAAGAAGTTGGAAGTTTATTTAACTTTCCCATATTTTCACCAAGTCTGAGAACTTTTCTTTCTTGATGCCTTGAGATTCTTTCAAGTGCCTCGAATTTGGAGAAGAGATCTCTTCGCGAACTATTTCTCATACTTAGCCAAATTTTGTCCCTCTCTATGCTCGGACGAACCTTGCTCGTGGTCCCGTTTTCAATTCTGAAATTGGCTCGAAACTCCATTTGTGTTTTCAGTGATGATCCTGCCTTTAGTTGCCAATTTATGTTGTGTGGGAGGAGGGTTAAAAAGCTCTGGGTAACCCCTTGCAAATATGAAATGATGGGATCAAGTTGTTCATGCATTCGCTGTGATCATGTCCTTCTTCTCGATACCCTGACATGCCTTCAACATTTCCCATACTTAGCCAAATTTTGGCTATCTTCATGCCCGGATGAACCTTGCCTGTGAACTCCAATTGCGATCTCTATGATGATCCCGCTTCTATTTCCTCCTGCGACCTGTAAAACCAAAGGAAAATAAGTTAGAAATCTATCTTGGATTAAAGAAAATCGAGGCTACGAACGGCTAAGTGTTTGGAAAATTTCACTTCATTTTCATACTTAGCCATGAGAATGGGATTTTCACATGTAAATTCTCCAACCTTCAAGATAACTGTGATCACAATCCAACACCAAGTGTTATAACTCTGAAAATTTCTTATACTTAGCCAAAAAAATGATTTTCCTCCCTTAGAAATTCGAACAAATTTACTAAAAATCATTTCTCAAACTCTGGAAAAACTCAGAAAATACATAAATCTGCATCATGAATTTAATTTCACCTTCAAAAATACTCAAAAATTCAGGAGAGATTCAATAATTTGTCCTTATACTGGTTGTCTTTCTCTAAAAATCTGTGAAACTTTTGTCAAAAAAGTTTACCCATCTTCCAGCAATATCCAAAACTTTCTCCAGATGAACTCCAAACTGAAAGTATTTTACTATGCTCTCCGTAATATTTTCGAACTTCTTGGTGTAGAAATGAAGTTTACAACGAAGTATTTGTAAATAAAGTTAAATCCTCAATCAGAAACCCTTAAAATCTTCCAAATCATGTTTCCAATTTTAACTTCATTCTTTTGGGAAGTGTTGTCATGTTTCGAAATTCAAAGAAAATATCTTCCAAAAGTTTCCAATTTGGCTATAAATTCGAAATATTTATTAATCTTCCAATATTCTCTTTAAAAAAAAAACTTTCCATTTTGGAGTTAAGTTCAAAATCCTTATCAATCTTCCAATATTCTCCTTTTGAAAACTTTCTATTTTGGATTTATTTCGAGGATTTTTAATAATCCTTAGAGATTTTCTTCATTTTGGATTTAATTTTGAAATCTCGGTGGATTTTGTGACATCACTGGCATCTTGTTGATTTTGTTTGACTTTTCAATGCGTAGGTGGACTTTTGAAATTTATCTCCATCTTCTCCAAGGTATGGCGGACTTTGGAGACCTTTCCTCATGGCTCTCTTCAAGGCAAAATTTTTGGCTAAGGCATGGGGCGTACTTTAGCCTTTGCTCCTACATGGTGAAATTTTGGCTAAGGCATGGGGCGGACTTTGAAGGTCTCTCCTCATGGCTCTCCATCAAGGCGAAATTTTGGCTAAGGCATGGGGCGGACTTTGAAGGTCCCTCCTCATAGCTCTCTTTACCCTTGGCGGACTTTAAACTTGGCACCTCCTACCTCGCTCTCTTACTTTGGCGGACTTGGGAGAGGGCTCCTACATGACCTCCATCTTGGGCGGACTTTGGTGGCGGCTCCCATCTTGGGCGGACTTTGGTGGTCTCTCATCTTGGGCGGACTTTGGTGGTGTCCCCAACTTGGGCGGACTTCTATCATCTCTCCCACCTTGGGCGGACTTTGGAGACACCTCCTCATGGCTCTCTAACCTATGGCGGAGTTTAGACTTGGCTTCTCATCACTTGGCATGCTTGGGCGGACTTTAGGCTACACCCCTATGCACCCTACACATACATGGTGGACTTTGGAGTGTTGGCCACCATGGCCTCTTCAACCTATGGCGGACTTTAGGCAACACTACCACCTTGAGCAGACTTTGGAGACACCTCCTAGGGCGGAGTTTAGGCATCTCTCCCACCTTGAGCGGACTTTGGAGACACCTCCTAGAGCGGATGTTAGGCATCCCTCCTCTTGGGCGAACTTCAAGCATCTCTCCCATCTTGGCGGAGTTTTGGTCTACCTCCCAACATGGCGGACTTTTAGACATCTCCAACATGGGCGGACTTCTAGACCTTTGCTCTTCATGGCGGACTTTTGGGGGCTCTCAAGAAGGCGGACTATATATGAAATATAACATTTAAGTATAAGTGGTATTTCAATATGTCTTTTCTCTTTCTTATACTTTAAGTTATATATTGTCAGGATGTTTGAGAGTGGTTTCGGGCCTCTAGGACTAATAATGCAAAATCTAGTTTTTGGAGGATTCTCCAATTTTCTAGACTTAGTCAAATTTTAGGATTAGGATGACATTCCAGACTTAACCAAATTTCAGGACATTTGAGGATCAGGATGATTTTTCGAGCTGATTATCCTTTGAAGGTGCCATGACCCCCTAAAATATAGGAACTTAGCTTTTTGGGTCAAAACTTGAAAATTTTGGATCGCAGTGGAAGCAGGTCAGTGGTACAAGCGTAAACCCTAGGTTTGCATCTCGAAAAAGCAAAAAAAAACCTAAAATCTAGGGATTTAGCTTTTTTAGATCAAAACTTGGAATTTTTGAGTTCCGGTCGAAGCAGGTCAGTGGTGCAAGTGTAAACCCTAGGTTCCCATCCTGAAAAAGCAAAAAAACCTTAAATCTAGGGATTTAGCTTTTTTAGATCAAAACTTGGAATTTTCGAGTTCCGGTCGAAGCAGGTCAGTGGTGCAAGTGTAAACCCTAGGTTTGCATCCTGAAAAAGCAAAAAAACCTAAAATCTAGGGATTTAGGTTTTTTAGGTCAAAACTTGGAATTTTCGAGTTCCGGTCGAAGCTGGTAAGTGGTGCAAGTGTAAACCCTAGGTTTGCATCCTAAAAAAGCAAAAAAAACCTAAAATCTAGGGATTTAGCTTTTTTAGATCAAAACTTGGAATTTTCGAGTTCCGGTCGAAGTTGGTTAGTGGTGCAAGTGTAAACCCTAGGTTTGCACCCTGAAAAAGCAAAAAAAATCTAAAATCTAGGGATTTAGCTTTTTTAGATCAAAACTTGGAATTTTCGAGTTCCGGTCGAAGCAGGTCAGTGGTGCAAGTGTAAACCCTAGGTTCCCATTTCAAAAAAGGAAAAAGCAGATATCCCTAAAAAATAGGGAAAACTTTCTAAAAATAGCCATACTGAGGATTGGGCTAAAAAGGCCAAAAATGAAACTTCCTAAAAAATAGGAAAAAGCAAAAAAACAAACTTTCTAAAAATAGAAAGTTGTCCAAATTCGTCCAAATCAATTGCGATCTTTGTCCTTTGGCCTCTCTAAGCACTCTGGTGGTGTTCGCATTTCAGAATCACATAACTTGCAAAAACTAACTTTCAATAGTCAGGCCTGAAATGCTCTGAATTGGACAAGGCTTGGTGAAACTGCAGCAAAAGGTCACAGGACGCTAACAAAACCCTAGAAAGCAGGAAAATCAGAGGGTCCCTAGTAGCAATGGGGCGATGTGTGAAAAAGGTCACAACATGTAGTGAGAGGAAAAAAGTGTGCAAATTTAGTTAATCTATCAACCACAATAAAAATACAATCTTTACCTTGGGACTTCGGTAAACCTGTGATGAAATCCATTGATATACTTTCCCATTTCTGTTCTGGTATAGGCAGCGGCTGTAATAAACCTGTAGGATAAGTATGCTCTACTTTATTTTGCTGGCAAGTGGTGCATTCTTTGACATAACGAAGGACATCGTTTTTTAATCCTTTCCATGTGAACCTTTCTCTTAGCTGTCGATAAGTTTAAAAGTATCTAGGGTGCCTTGCTAAAGGAATATCATGTACTGATTGGAGGATTTTCTCTTTCAACTTCGAACCTGGAATCAAATAAATCCTGTCCTTGTAATAGATAACATCATTTACAACCTTATATTTATCATCTTGTATATTACCATCTAACAAATCACATGCAAAAGAATCGCTAGAATATTCAACCAGCAATAAAGATTTCCGATCAGCTGTTACTACAGATAATGCATTTATTTCAGGCCTTCTAGATAATGCATCTGCAACAACATTGTTTTTACCTTTCACATATTCAATTTCAAAATCATAAGCTTGGATCTTACTGATCCATTTTTGCTGCCTATCATTCAAGTCTTTCTGTTCCAAGAAATATCTCAAACTGTTATGGTCAGTTCTTACTACAAATTTGCCACCAACCAAATATTGTCTAAATTTTGCCAATGCGTGCATGATTGCCAACATTTCTTTGTCATAAATAGAATACAATCTCTCAAGGTTACCGAGTTTCCTGCTTTCATAAGCTATAGGATGTTTATTTTGCATTAAAACTGCTCCTATTCCCTCACCTGATGCATCACATTCTAAGACGAAAGGCTGATTAAAATCTGGAAGTGCAAGTACTGGGCACGAACTCATTACCTCTTTAAGTTTCTCAAAAAACTTGTTGTGCTTCCTCGGTCCATCGGAATGCCCCCTTTTTGGTAAGATCTGTCAATGGTGCCCCAAGCTGTGAAAAGCCTTTGACAAATCTCCTGTAATAACTACATAATCCAAAGAATCCTCGTAAATCTGTAAGATTTCGTGGCTGTGGCCAATCCAGAATGGCTCTTATCGTTTCCTGATGAACCTGTACACCTATAGCATTGATCATATGCCCTAAATACAAAATTTCTGTCATTCCAAATTCACATTTAGAAGCCTTTGCGTAAAGTGATTGAGTTCCCATAATACCAAGAACTATATCAATATGTTTTAAGTGATTTTTCCAAGTTTTGCTTTAAATCAATATATCATCAAAGAAAACTAGCAAAACTTTCCTCAACTGTTTGTTAAAGATATGATTCATACATGACTGAAATGTTGCCGGAGCATTTGTTAAACCAAATGGCATAACCAAAAATTCATAATGACCATAATGACAACGAAAAACAGTTTTATGAATATCTTGATCTCTTAACTTAATCTGATGATATCCTGACCTCAAATCTATTTTAGAAAAATAGACAGCACCATGTAATTCATCTAACAACTCATCAATACGAGGAATTGGATACCTGTTTTTGATTGTTTTCTTGTTAAGAGCCCTGTAATCAATACACATACGAAGAGTTCCATCCTTCTCTTTGACTAGTACTACTGATGATGCAAAAGGAATAGAACTAGGCCTGATATTCCCCATATCCAACAATTCCTTAATTGCCTTTTCTATTTCATCCCTGAATGTTTTAGGATGTCTGTAAGGAGTTGTGATAACTGGTTTGGCACCTTCGTCTAATTCAATGGTATGTTCAAATCCTCTATCAGGTGGGACCCTTGGAGGAATATCATTGAAAGCCAAATGATGTGAATCTAATACTTCTAACAAATCATCTTGATATGATTTAGATTCAAATCCTGATACCTTGTTAGAGATTAAACATTGTGTTGACCACCGTTAGACATTCCATTCTTTTAGTACTAACGATCCTAGGACCACCGTTAGACATTCCACGAAGTACTACTTTCTTATCATCAATTTTAGAAGAGAATTGCAATGTTTTAAAACTCAGAGTGTACTCATCTAATGTTTCCATCCATTGAATACCCAAAACAACATTAGTATCAGCCAAATCAATCACATAAAAATCATCAGTAATAGTATAATTACCAAGAGTAATACTCAATTTAGGAATTTTATGAGTACTGGATAAATTAGTTCCAACTCCTACTCTAACATCAAAACCTTCATGTTTTTCAGTTTGCAAACCACGCTTTTCCAGAAGAGCTGTATCTATAAAATTATGAGTAGAACCACTATCAAGCATAACAACTACACGCTGCCCATTCAAAACTCCTCTAACTCTGAAAATATTATAATGTGGTGTTCCTGTCATAGATCTTGTTACCCCTTCACCATGTTTTATTGTCTTTGATTTCGTGTTTTTTGATGTAGGTTCTATGTTAGGTTCAACATTCTCTTCATCGTCACTATCTGACATAACCTCAATGTAATGAATTTTCCCCTTTCCCAGACATCTATGTCCTGGCTGCCATGATTCTCTACAGCTGAAGCATAGTTTTTTTCTTCTGAGTTCTTCCATTTCTTCTTTATCTAACTTGTTATTGGGGAAATTTTCCTTGTTAAAGGGTTGTTTGTCTCTATCTAGCTTAAGTGGTGGTCCTTTATTAAAAGTTTTTCCTTTTGGAGAAGGTTCCAATTCCCTTGGTCTTTTAATAGCTGTCTGTAATGTTGGAGGATTTAAGGATTTAAACCATCCTTTGAGTGAATCAGACAATCCATCTATGAATATAACAATTTTATGTCTCTCTCAAATTTCAGTTACTAAAACTGCCAACTTTTCAAATTCTGAAATGTATTGCTCAACAGTTCCAGTTTGCTTAAGCTGAGTTAAATCTTTTAGATGAAGTTCAAGATCTTTAGAATCAACTCTGTCAATAAGTTTCTTAGTGAATTCAACATATGTAATAATCTGATTATGACCCAAAGTTATTTGCCCATGGTGCCACCATTCATGTGCTACACCATCAAGATGTAATGCTGCATATTTGATTGCTTCATCTTCCAACATAGGATTTAATTGAAAATAGGTATCAAGTTTTTGCACCCATGCCCTGGCTGTGGTTTTCCCTGACCCATCAAAGTAAGGAATAGACATCTTACCAGTTTTCCTCTGTAATTCATTGTTATTCCCTCGCTGTCCTCTTGGCCTATGTTTCATTCTGACATCCAAGTATTCTCAAAATGTCATTGTTGATCTAAAATCATCCCCCGATAATAACCAATCATGGTGTATCTCATCCTGTAATTCTCTAATGGTCGATTCATTTTCTGGTTGCACATTCCTAGTAGTGAAGGTTGGCATAAAGGGTCTGGCTGTTCCTGTTCTTTCCGGCTGATTATTATTAACTTAATGCTCATCTCTACCCCCATTATTTACCCCAACATTTTGATGTTGATTATTATTTTGTGCCATAAATTGGGTCATTAAATTAGTCATTTTGTTGACATTGTCCTGCATATCTTGTTGACTTCTTATTAAAGCTGCTATGAGACCCCTATTGTTTTCAGGTTCCCCCATATTGTTTGTTTCAAAAATAATCTCTTTGTCAGTTTCAGTATGGCTGTCCTCAATTTCAAACTGAATAGAAGAACTACTTTGTGCTAAAGGAAAGTTTTGATATCTGTTTTGTCGGGCATGAGTCTTCCGAAAATTATAATTTCCCTGGTGCATACTCAACTGTGCATAGATTTTTCATGAATTTTAAACTAAAACAAAACACCCTACAGGCTGGCAGGATTCAAACGCTCTGATACCACTGTAAAATTCCTTAACTGAATTTATTTGCAAGGATAGAAATATCACAGATCAAGCAAAAGATTGCTAATAAACATAAAGATATTGAATCTTTGAATTTCTGGAAATTTCATCTCACAGTTCTGTTTTAATTGCATCCTTCCTCTTGCTTAATTCACAGTAAATTTACACTTGTTCGATATAAAAGGGGAATGATTATAGATCATTTCAAATATAGTTCTTAATTCTGCAAATGAAAGGAAATGAATATGCAGTTTGCAACTGATAAAGATTTTAATATTTGTGCACCTGAAGCGTTCACAGCCAAAATGGCAATTCGGTGTTGACTCTAATTAATACACTGAGACGGCTCTTTCGGGAAACACCGAAGCATTCACAGCAAGCAATCACAAGCGCAAGACAATTTCTCCATGGTTTGCACAACATATGATTTGAGTCCCGATATCGGGTTTGTAGTTTACCGCATTGAATAGACCAGCCATGCCTTAACCCCCCCCCCCGATGATGTTAGAACAGCCCCGCAATCCTTCATGTTTCGAACTATCTTTGCAAAGGCTCACGATCTTAGCAATCACGACACAAGCAACACGAGACTTTCGTGTTTGTCTACTAGCTATTAAACAAAACCGATACCTCCCAGGCGGTTCGTATATCGGCAGATAAGAGACGTGATACCTGTGTGCCTGAAGGATGATAGGATTATACTATTCCGAACCTGTTCGTGCTGTTACTTCCTCTGTTTTGATTCTGCCATGGATATAAAAGCAATAGGAAAATCCCAATAGGCCAATTATTATTGATGAAAGGAATACTCTGTATTTCTTTATCGGAGACTATAGAGATGAATATGAACTCTCTCTTCCAGTTATTAAATCTAATCATATCCTCCCCTCCGTAACAGTG
The DNA here is from genome assembly GCF_030272615.1 of Cryptomeria japonica. Classification (NCBI taxonomy): domain Eukaryota; kingdom Viridiplantae; phylum Streptophyta; class Pinopsida; order Cupressales; family Cupressaceae; genus Cryptomeria; species Cryptomeria japonica. The sequence goes on along the minus strand of NC_081410.1, from coordinate 385,564,734 downwards.
CCTCCATTTAAAATGAATTTAGAGAAGAATCCGTTCCCTTAGGAACTGTTTGGGAACCAACCCGAACTTATTCCATTTCAAAAATAAACAAATAGTTTATTGGCTTATTAAATAGTTTATATTTGTGAAGAAATACTAATATAAAATAATTAACCTGAGAATAATTTATTTAATTATTTATTAATTTATATTAATGAAATGGATAATTAATATAAAATAATTAATATAATTTTCTAGTTGAACTTAAACTAGAATTTATTAGGGGACATTACACTCTAGGTGCGCTCATCATTTTGTGCACACTAGCTATTTAAATCTGCTCATTGTGTTTGTGTGTTCACGTAGTCTAGGCCCACTCGTGCAAGGCGTGGTTTCTTTTGTGTTCAAGGAGATGATGGATGAATGGATTCAATGGGCTGTCAAGTTTGCTAGGAGAAGATCAAAAACTTGTGGAAACCATCACCTAGAATCCGCTCTCCTACTATTGTTGTGCGAGCCAAACATCAAAATGCGCTCTACTTTTAGTGCAAAGCACCCTTCCAAATGCGCTCTTATACTACCTTGTGCAAGCATTGGCTTTAAGCCTGCTATGTAAGGAAGATCTTCACATGCGCTCATAATGGTAAATTGTGCTGACTTAACTCACATGTATTCAACTTGCAAATTATGCAAGCATCATATCAAAACCTGTTCTATGGGTGAGTTTGTGCATAAGATTGTCTCATTTCCACCATTACATTGACTTGTGCAAGTGAACATAAGATTTCAATTTTGATTGTGCATATGTGTTCTTTGAACCTGCCATGCAAGGTTGTGGCCTACATGTGTTCATAGGGAAAGGAGGTGAACACAATAGAAATCAGACCCTAAGGATATGAAACTCAGACTTGGCAAAGAGGCCACACCTAAAATCATGGATAATCAGAGCTGAATGCAATATCAAGTCAGACCAACGTCAGTAAAATCAGGCCTCAAGGGCATCAAAATCAGACCTTCGAGCATCTATATCAGATGCGCTCTAGCTTTTATTCCATTTTGTGCATCTAAGCCGTCCAAATGCGCTCTACTTGCTTACCTATGGAATGTGCTCAGCATGGTTTGAGTCAAAATGCACTCACTTAAGGATTAAAGTCGGACCTTCAAAAAAACATCAGGCTTTTAAAGTAAAAACTCAGACCCAAGCAACATTGCAAATCAACCTAGAAATCCCGACCTACCTCATGCTTATGCATGCTTCCCCTTAGAACCCGCTGTGCAAGGATAGGATTGAAATGCGCCCACCTAAGGAGTGAAAATCAGAATTGAGTCAGACCTAATTCGCATCAGATCTGAAAGACAGAGCAGATTAGTAATTGAATTGCAATGCTGGTGTTGCCTTAAAATCTGCCAATGTTTGCTCTTTTATATCAAAACCTAGTTCAAATGTAATGGGGCTGACCTAGCTTAAATCCTCTTAAAAACCAACAAAATACAATCACCTTCAGGTCCTTATGCTGGCCGACCTTGGAGTGATAGGGTTTTAAAAGATTTAAATTCAAATTTTGGAGGGAAAACGTTGTAAACCCTCATAGCCGACCTCTTTATGCAAATTTGAAAACCCACTTCAACAAAAGATGCAAGCACTGACATAAATTGCGCTCAATAAGTAGTGTAAACCCTTGCCTCAAACCCGCTTAGCAAGGGGAGGACTTAGGTCGGCTGGTATAAAAGTGAATTTAAGTTTTAAAAGGGCGAAACAAGTATGTTCAAACCATATAGGTCAGCTGAATGGTGAGGGGGTATGGAGAGGTATAAAGGAAGAGATTAATTTAGACATTCAATCACTCAATTCAAAATAAATCAATGCAGACCTGCGAGTTTGTAAGCAGACCTTAGGACTGATTACAAACAAGTTCACTACCAGCAAAAGTCATTTCCGGAATTGAGAGTATAAATCTCAGATTGGGAGGGGTTAGTGAGAAGTGTAAAGTATGAGATATTAGTGTTATTATTGTTTATTCCTTATGTATTTGATTCAAGGATTCCTTTGTTTTTTAGGTTAGTGTTAGTAGTAGGATGCGTGGAACATGGAGGTGGACTCATCAATAGGAGAGACGAAGTCTGCAAATCAGCAAGGATCATAATGCAAAAGTGAAGATCAAGTCAAAGCCGGCATAAGGGTACACTAAGGAATCAAGCATTGACATTATGAAATTGAGGATTCCACCAAGGAATTTCGAGAGCAAGGGAACCTTAAAGGATGAAAGTCATCGAGGTGGAGACTAGCAATCAAGTACCTGAGGTATGCAATATGAACATTTGAACTTCTAAAGCAAGGAGTAGGTCAACACATACAACTCCCATCATCGACATTGCAACACAAAGGGGGTGATAAGTTCAAACACTTCACGATGATGAAGAAATGTGACTGTTGTCATTTTATGACACCCTTGGTCCATTAGTGAGAACCAATCAGAGATATGTTCCATGGACCAGCGCTGCCCCAGTTGATCAAAGAGAAAAGCAGTGGAATTATGAAATGTGAAGTGTTGTCTTGTCTGGAGGAAGTTCCTTCCTTTGCTTCCTTTTCTCTCAAAGTTCCTTGGAACTCCGGAACCCCGAGGTTCCGAAGTTCCTTCCTTTGCTTCCCTTTCTCTCTAGTTCCCTGGAACTCCGGAACCCCAAGGTTCCGAAGTTCCCTGGAACTCCGGAACCCCAAGGTTCCGAAGTTCCTTCCTTTGCTTCCCTTTCTCTCTAGTTCCCTGGAACTTCGGAATCCTGAGGTTCCGAAGTTCCTTCCTTTGCTTCCCTTTCTCTCTAGTTCCTCGGAACTCCGGAACCCCGAGGTTCCGAAGTTCCTTCCTTTGCTTCCTTTTCTCTCTAGTTCCTCGGAACTCCAGAACCTCGAGGTTCCGAAGTTCCTTCGTTTGTTGCCTTTTCCCTCTTCCCTGGAACTCCGGAACGCCGAGGTTCCGAAGTCCCTTGCTGCCTCTCCTTTCTCCTTCCCGGAACTCCGGAACCCCGAGGTTCCGAAGTTCCTTCCTTGTCCCCTCAACTTCGGCAACCCAAGCTTTTGAAGTCTTCCCAACTTCCTTCTGGCTTGCAACACTTCTAGATGGTGTGATCGACACTCAAGGTTTTCAATGCTCCAACAAATCTTGCAACCAGTTTTTCTATATAAGGCTATTATGCCTCATTGTAAAGGGTTCTCTCCTTGCTAGCTTGAGCTATTCTATGCTCTTTCACTTCTTTGAAAGACTTGTATATTTGTGCATTTTTGCAACTGTAAGTTTGGCCATTGGCCTTTGAATGAATTGAAAGTATCGTTCTTGCCTTCCTTCAACTTATGGATGCTGTGTATATTTCCTTACCTTCATCATAGGTGTATGTTTTGTGGCTCTTCTCTCATATATGCTGTGTTAATTTATTTTTGAGTGCGACTTGTGGGAAACCTTCTCCCCTTTTGACCTTCAACAAGTTCTAACCTCCATACGTGCATTGAGGTCATTCATGCAACTGAAGTTTGTTGTAATGTTCCCAGTTGGGGATTGGATTATTTGGCGTTCAAGTCTTGCAAACAAATGTTAGTAGACAAACAATATGAAAGATAATTAAACATAGATATTTATTTATGCAATTATACAAGAAAGAATGCTATACGTTATTCTACATCTTTAACAAGTAGTATTAATTGATTTATCAAAGAAAAGGATACAATACTCAGTAGGACCTTACCTGGATTGACCCAACCCTCTATTGAGAAATATTTCTCAGTTAGGAGCAACCCAGGATGTCGCCCTCCTAAGGTCTCTATTTGGGATCTCTATTAATGAGTGAAATCATTAATGTTCTCAAAGCTTGGCAGAGATCCCACCCCTGCTCAAGCTTTTCTATCTCTAACATATGCATATGGTTAACCTCTACAATATATATATTGCCTCTAAGAGATTCATTACGAAACTCCCTCTGGATTCCTATGAAAGTGTTCAACGTAGTTACAGTAACCATGCTCTTTACATTTAACACATAAGTTACCTGTTGGTCTTGTTGACTAATTTGCAGAATCTGGAGATTGCGTATACCCTCTTTCCCTTGTCACTATGCTCTGGGCGTTCGCACTGGGGTTTCTTCCTCTGCAGTTTACTGGCGACGACAAGGTGTAGAAGTGGCAACGCACTTCCTACGTATCCGTCTGTATGCTGGGCTACACGGGGTATGCTGAGCTCTTGTCGCGAGACTCCTTGCTGGTGGCGTTGACGTCTCCTGGTATACGCGCTTCCCACACCGTTCTCCTCCTCCCCTCTCCGTGTTTCCCAGATGCGTTATTCATATGCATCATGGTTGCTTCCTCTGCGGTCAGGACTCTGGTCGTGACCTTTGGATGTCACGACTTTGGGTTTAATTGATATGTTTGTTTTAATCAGTCTTTTACGCATACTCTTATTCATTTTAATAGTTCGATTTATTTTATTTATTAATATCTTTCTTATCATTCACTACTTTATTATTTAACCATTTAACTTAATTTATATTTTAATATTTAATTTTTACTATTGTATTATTTATTAGTTACTCTTTATTTTAAGAGAATCATGATTTATTGTTTATTGTAAATAACGATTTATTATTTATTATTTACATTTATTTGATTTATAATAATAATTATTATTTATCATTTACAACTAAAGAGTAATGATTTATCATTTATTATTATTATAATAATAATTATTAATTACAGATAATAATTTATGATTTACCATTTTAATTGGCAATGATCAATGTGTCTTTGACAAATTTAAGTATTGGGATATATTTATTAATCAAGGGTCATTGCAGTCCTTCCCTCTCGACTTTGCTTGTCCTCAAGCATTTTAAGAGCCTCTTCCTTCTCCCAAGTAGCATCTTCATTGGGTAGTCCCTTCCATTTGATTAGGACCTCTTTCATGGTTCGATTCCTCAACTTTTTCTCTCTAGTATCAATGATGACTTCTGGCTCTAGGATAAGTTGTCCCTCATCGTCAAGTGGGGGCAATGTTTCACATGGTACCACTTGTTGTCCCAAAACTCTTTTTAATCTGGATACATGAAATACATTGTGAATTCGGCTATCTTTGGGAAGCTCTAATTCATAGGCCACTTCTCCTACCTTCCGTGTTACACGGTATGGTCCATAGAATTGGGGTTTGAGTTTCTCTATCCCATTCTTTTTGATGGATGTCTGTTTATATGGCTGCAACTGCAAGAAGACTAGATCCCCTATTTCAAATGATCTCTCCACTCGTTTCTTGTCTGCATAGAATTTTTGCTGATTTTGGGCATGATGTAAATTGTCTTTGAGTGCCTTCATGAGGTCAATATTCTTTTGGATAAACTCTTGAGAGCTGGGTACTTTGCTATCTTGGGTGTTCAATCCTCCAAAAAATGGGGCCTCATAACTGTATAGTGCTTTGAATGGACTCATCGCTATAGACAAATAGTGGGTGGTATTATAACAATATTCTCCCAGATGCAACCATCTAATCCAACTTGTTTGTTGGCCCGTGACATAGTTCCTTAAGTACCCTTCTATCCATTTATTTACTATCTCTGTCTGCCCATCAGTCTAGGGGTGATAACTGGTGCTTGGTGTTAATGTTGTTCTTGCTTACCTGAAAAGTTCTTGCTAGAACTTGCTAAGTAATTTACTATCTCTATCACTTACAATGTTCTGGGGAAGCCCGTGGAGGCGGAAGACTTCTCTAAAGAATAGTTCTGCTATTTGCTGTGCTTTAAACTCTGAGGAGGTAGGGAAAAAGTGAGCATATTTTGTGAGTCTGTCCACCACTACATAAATGCTGTCTTTCCCCTGAACCTTGGGTAATCCTGTTATAAAATCCATAGATATACTTTCCCATTTCTGGCTTGGAATAGGGAGTGGTTGTAATAGTCTGGCCAGATGTGATAATTCTGTTTTATTTTGTTGACATGTCATGCATTCCCGTACATATTTGTAAACGTCCTTCTTTAGTCCCTTCCATGAGTATTTTTCTTTTATATGTTTGTATGTTTTATAGTACCCTTGGTGTCCAGCTAGAGGGCTATCATGATACTCCCTCAGAATGGTGTCTTTTATTTTAGATTGAGGGGTTAGATATACCCTACCTTTGTAGAGGATAACACCATCCCAAACTCTGAATCCTTCATTGGGCATCTTCCCTTCCATAATCTCGACGGTCAGGGGGTCTTTGGCATATTCTGCTATTATATCTTTTTTCCAATCCTTTGTAATTTTAGTGATAGTGTTGATGTGAGGTCGTCGGGATAAGGCGTCTGCAGCTCCGTTATTCGCTCTTTTAACATACTCTATATCAAAATCATATGCTTGGACCCTACTCACCCATTTTTGTTGTCTATCATTTAGGTCCCTCTGGCTCAAGAAGAAACGCAAGCTGTTATGGTCTGTTTTCACCAGGAACTTTCCACATACCAGGTATTGCCGAAACTTTGCTAAGGCGTGCATTATGGCCAACATTTCTTTATCATAGATGGAATAATGTTTCTCTGTCCCTGTGAGCTTGCGGCTTTCGAAGGCTATCGGGTGTATCCTTTGCATAAGAACAGCCCCGATACCTTCCCCTGATGCATCACACTGTTGTTCAAATGGTATGGAGAAGTCAGGAATGGCCCATACTGGGCATGAACTCATGGCTTCCTTGAGTTGTTCAAAGGCTTGTTGGGCTCCGTCACCCCATGAAAAGGCTCCCTTTTTGGTCAAGTCTGTGAGCGGGGCTGCTATCTTGGAGAATCCTTTTACGAATCGTCGGTAATAATTGCATAACCCCACAAAACCTCTAAGTTGTGTGAGAGTTTTGGGCCTGGGCCATTCCTTGATGGCTCTAATTTTTTCTTCATCCACACTTACCCCTTCTGCATTAATTTTATGCCCTAGGTAGAGTATTTCCTTAAGGCCAAACTGACATTTCGAGATTTTGGCATATAGTGACTTTGTCTCTAGTATATTCAGCACTTCCTCAATATGTTTGAGATGTTCCTCCCATGTTTTGCTGTAAATGAGAATGTCGTCAAAAAATATGAGAAGAAACTTTATTAATTGTTGCTTGAAGGTGTGATTCATACAAGATTGAAAGGTGGCGGGAGCGTTCGTAAGTCCAAATGGAAGCACTAAAAATTCGAAATGCCCATAATGACATCTAAAGGCTGTTTTTTGCACATCTTCTTCCCTCATTCTGATTTGATGGTATCCTGACCTTAAATCAATCTTGGAAAAATAACAAGCTCCATGTAGTTTGTCCATCAGCTCGTCGATCCGAGGGATAAGATATCTATTTTTTATGGTTTTCTTATTTAAGGCTCTATAATCAATACACATTCTCATAGTTCCATCTTTCTTTTTGACTAACACCACTGATGAGGCAAAAGGACTGCTGCTGGGCTGAATGTGACCCATTTCCAAATGCTCCTTAATGGTTTTCTCAATTTCCTCTTTAAACTTGTGGGGGTGTCTATAAGGTGTGGTAATTACTGGTTTTGCTCCTTCTAATTCAATAGAATGTCCAAAACCTCTTTTTGGGGGAAGGCCGGGTGGAATGTCTCCAAAAACCTTTTTGTATCTTTCAAGGATGGGTTGGACGTCTATATGAATTCTCTGTTCATCTGAAGGAGTTTTACCTAGTATCATACATTGAGCTACCCATTCACCTTGATCATGTCTAAGGATTTTTTCATTTTTATTACAAGAAACTAGCTTGGGACTCCCATCCGGCATGCCTTTTAAGATTACTTGTTTCCCTTCATGCTCAAAACATATCTCTAAATTAGGGTTATCCATAACGAACCGCCCCAAATAATTTATCCATGGCATCCCAAGGATAACATCATTCTGTATGTTTGCTACATAAAAATCTCTTTTGATTGTATGTTTCCCAAAAATGATTTCTACTTGAGGGACTATTTTCGTACATTGATTTATGGATCCATCTGCAAGGGCGACCTTAAATCCTGGAAAGTTTTGGGTTTTTAGTCTTCTTTTTGCCACCAAGTGTTGGCTAATGAAATCATGCGAAGCGCTTGTGTCTACTAAGGCAACCACCTTCTGTCCTTTAAGAGTTCCCTTAATTTGAAAAGGTGTATTCATGTTCTGAGTGATGACTGCCAGTGATCCCTTTGTTTCGTCGGTCTTAGCCCTCTTGCTAAATTCTTCTATTTGGTTTACTCTGCCTCTCTTACATTGATGCCCTCTTTCCCAAGGCTCTCTACATTTGAAACATAAATTTTTCTTCATTAATTCATCCCTCTTTTGGCACCTATGTCCTGCACTCCAGGGCTCCATACATAAATAACATGGTTTCTCTAAATTGTTTTTCCTTGAATCATCTCTTCGGTAGGATAATTTGGAGGGGTATATCTTTGTCTTTTCTTTGGATTGGTTAGACTCAACCCTCCTTGCCTTCCTGATAGCCTCAGCTAAATTTTGGGGTTCGAATGGTTTCACTACATTTTTGGTTAGGTCTTTGAGCCCTTCTATAAACATATGAGTTAGCCGCTTCTGGGATAGGTCAGGAATCATGATAGATAATTCTTGGAATTTGCTAATAAATTCATCCACTGTGCCAGTTTGTTTGAGGAGCTCTAATTCTTGAAAATACCATTCGGAGTCTTTTTCGTCAAATTTGCTGGTAAGTTTTTGAGAGAATTCCCCATAGGAGTTTATACTTTGATGACCTAGGGAAACAAGTCCATTATGCCACCATTCATGAGCTGCTCCTTCTAGGTGGAGAATCGCAAATTGGAGGGCGTTCTCTTCTGTCATGGGGCTTAGAGTGAAATAGGTATTCAGTTTTTGTAACCATGCATGGGCTGTGAGTTTCCGTGATCTGTCAAAATTGGGAAGGGATACTTTATTCACTTTGTGTTGGAGTTCTTTATTCTTATGCTTCCGGGGTGCTTCCCTACGCTTGTCCTCGCAGAAATCTCTGAAGGATACCACTTCCCTGATATGAGGGTCTAGATCGGCATATGCTCTGGCAATGTCCTCAGTGCTAATTCTGTGTTGTTCTACTCCTTCCTCTTCCCGAGATGGTTCATCGTGAGGTAAGAATAGGGGTTGAGGCACCCTGGACGTTGAGCATTCATTATTATTCTCTGAATGATTAGAGCTAGTATCTCTTTTATCGGTAGTATGCCCTTTATTGATTGAGTTTCCCATAGATTTCAAAGCTTGTAGGATGGCCTGATTAGATTCTTTCATCTCCTTAATCAGGGTGTGATTTGTTTGTTCCAAATAAGATCTCATCTCATTAGCGAACTCGTTCATGTTGGGTTTCTTCTTCCTCTGGTAAACTAACATAAACTCCACAGGATGGCAGGATTATGCTCTGATACCACTGTAATGTTCCCAGTTGGGGATTGGATTATTTGGTGTTCAAGTCTTGCAAACAAACGTAAGTAGACAAACAATATGAAAGATAATTAAACATAGATATTTATTTATGCAATTATACAAGAAAGCGTGATATACGTTATTCTACATATTTAACAAGTAGTGTTAACTGATTTATCAAAGAAAAGGATACAATACTCAGTAGGACCTTACCTGGATTGACCCAACCCTCTATTGAGAAATATTTCTCAGTTAGGAGCAACCCAGGGTGTCGCCCTCCTAAGGTCTCTATTTGGGATCTCTATTAATGAGTGAAATCATTAATGTTCTCAAAGCTTGGCAGAGATCCCACCCTTGCTCAAGCTTTTCTATCTCTAATATATGCATATGGTTAACCTCTACAATATATATATATTGCCTCTAAGAGATTCATTACGAAACTCCCTCTGGATTCCTATGAAAGTGTTCAACGTAGTTACAGTAACCATGCTCTTTACATTTAATACATAAGTTACCTGTTGGTCTTGTTGACTAATTTGCAGAATCTGAAGATTGCGTATACCCTCTTTCCCTTATCACTATGCTCTGGGTGTTCGCACTGGGGTTTCTTCCTCTGCAGTTTACTGGTGATGGCAAGGTGTAGAAGTGGCAATGCACTTCCTACGTATCCGCTTGTATGCTGGTCTACACGGGGTATGCCGAGCTCTTGTCGCGAGACTCCTTGCTGGTGGCGTTAATGTCTCCTGGTATACGCGCCTCCCACACCATTCTCCTCCTCCCCTCTCCGTGTTTCCCAGATGCGTTATTCATATGCATCGTGGTTGCTTCCTCTGCGGTCATGACTCTGGTCGTGACCTTTGGATGTCACGACTTTGGGTTTAATTGATATGTTTGTTTTAATCAGTCTTTTACGCATACTCTTATTCATTTTAATAGTTCGATTTATTTTATTTATTAATATCTTTCTTATCATTCACTACTTTATTATTTAACCATTTAACTTAATTTATATTTTAATATTTAATTTTTACTATTGTATTATTTATTAGTTACTCTTTATTTTAGAGAATCATGATTTATTGTTTATTGTAAATAATGATTTATTATTTATTATTTACATTTACTTGATTTATAATAATAATAATTATTTATCATTTACAACTAAAGAGTAATGATTTATCATTTATTATTATTATAATAATAATTATTAATTACAAATAATAATTTATGATTTACCATTTTAATTGGCAATGATCAATGTGTCTTTGACAAATTTAAGTACCGGGATATATTTATTAATCAGGGGTCATTGCATTTGTGCATCTCCTGGGTATTTCAGTTGATTTTTTGTGCCATTTCGGGTGGGGAGAGAAACATCTCTTATCTTGGTGCATCACCTCCTTTCATTTTAAGCATTTTTCTCTTTCTTTTTCTTCTGCAAGCTGTTAGGATAGGCTTAGGAGTAAGTTTTGAAGTGTTGAGTTGGTTCAACACCTGCACCTGGATTGAGAAGGAAGCCGATCTTCTCCAGAGATTCAACCCCCTTGCGCAAGATCCCACACTTTGGGGTTGTTTCCATGTTTCACGAGGTTGTTGAGTTGATAGCTCAGCAAGGGTGCAAGCTTTTGTGACAATAGTGACTATCTCGAATTTCCTTTGGAAATCCAAGATTAAGGGTCAGTATATGGAGCTAATCTCAATTCAATGCTAGTACACCATGGAGATGCCCTTACATCAATGCAAGATCTCCAGGAATTCAAGTCAGTGTTACAAAGAGGATCAAAGTGAAGTACAAGGTGGTAATCAAGTAAACGGTTCTACATCAGGCACAGGCATCACAAAGCCTACATCAAGCATCATCATGGTTAGAGGCATCGGGTACAAGAAGATCAAGCCCAGGCACCATGAATTTAGGACTAGGCATCATTGAGGATAGTACAATCCAAGGTCAATCTTCCCAAGTTCTAGGATGGAAGAATGCAAATGTGATTGAGGTAGATAGTTTCAGAACAATTCAACAAAGTTAGAAAACCAGCTTGATCACCCAAAGATGATACAATTTGGGAATATGCCCCATCATCTTCATCACATTGAGCAATTGGATAATGTTGAGTATCAAGAGATACTGCTCAACAACAAACACTTCGTGATGATCTACATGGCAAGCTGAGGTGGCATCCTAGTCATCATTTAACTTTCAAGATAGTGTCACATCAACACGTCCAAGTTCGATGTACCTAACCCATCTAAAGGTGGAGCAAGTGACGCATGCATTGCATTGGAAATTGTTCAGCATACCTAACCTCATTTCCAATTGGTTAGAAATCAAGGATGGACATGTGTCCTAAAAAATGTAATTATTTTATTGGTCAAACAAAGTTAGTTGTAACTAACCCTAATTAGGGTTTTATAGTTAAATCACGACCATTGATTTTGAATCGATCTGAGCCGTTGAAATGTAAAGAGTTCTCTATATAAGGCTTAGTCCTCTCATTTGGAAAGGTTATTAGTTAATAATTAGCAGTTAGAAGTAGCAGTAGAGTAGGAGGAAGCTAGAGATTGTTGCCATGACTTGTTGAAATAAATACTTAATTTCAATGAAGTAGATGGATCTTTGTGTTATTTCTACAATTTGCATGGTTTCTTGTTACTTCTCAAATTTAGTTGAAGTTCATTGATCTTAATGTAGGAATGCAATGATATGTGATGAATCCCTTGGTTCATACTTTTTGTGGTTCACTAATTGTAAGCTACAGTGTAAAGTTAGCTCAAGCCTAATCATTGTGCTAAGTTCGATTGTGAATACTTGTTCAAGTTGTGCTAGCATTGGGTATTTGGATGATGTGTTCATAGTGTGAAAATCTTCCCTTTCCTTAGAAGATTGCATCAGTTTTGTGTAGTTGTTATCATCATGACGAAGCAAAGCTTGATTTGAATGAATTTGTCTATCAAAGTATCATCCCTTATCATCATTGTTCTTCGGAGTAGATTAGATTTCTGTTTGCCTCATTGGGTAAACAGAAGGAATACAGAAGTAATGCAGAAATAAGCAATGCAATAACAACATGAATACGAGAATAAGCTTTCCATTAATAACTCAGAGTGTATACAATGTTCATAGTATTATCTGTTGTAAAACAACCTCCATCAATACCCGTAGGTAGTACAATCGTCGTGACTTCAACTACCTACCCGTCGGCTAACTAACTACTAACAAATAACATTACTACCAAAACATAAGATATACATATTTCCCGACAACATCATCCCCCCCCAAAAAAGAAGTCGTTTCCGACGACTAACAACAAAAATGGAGACAATGCAACCCATACAAAATATACATCAAGACAAAACTAAGGAGGGGGCTGGGCAAGCGTCGCTGAAGTAGAAGGCTGAGATGCCGGTGTTTGGGCCGCCAAGCGGGCGCAGAGCTCATAAACCTGCTGAGTATGTGCAGTCACATCACGCTCCACCACCAACACTTTCTCCAAAGCCGTCTTCACCATATGCGCGGCTTCCATCAACTCCTTCTCTTTCGTATTCGCTGTCTCCGTCATATAGACCAATTGCTCCTGCAACAGGCTCCTCTTGGCAGTGACGACATCCAACTCCTGCTGCACGAGGCTCCTCACACTCTGCTCTGCCAAAAGGCAAGTCTCCACCTTGGCCTTCTCTGCTCGGGCCATCTCAAGCTGTGCCAACAACTGGGCCCTCTCTGCTGCCCACGAGGCCCGTTGTGTGGCCACCTCCCTCTCCAACTCGACTCGAGCAGCCTCGCGGACCGCAGACTCATGTTGTGTACGCCTTAGTGCATAGTAGGTGTCTCGGTAGACCTGCGCAATCTCTCGGACAACTACCATCACCCGACTCTCCACAATGGGCTCACGCACAATCCAGCCTGTAGCATCTCATCCGTCTGAGTAGTCGGCCATCCCGGAGACTCAAAACATGCAGCAAAGGCTGTGGGGCAGCCCACCCGCATAAACTGCAGGACCCTCTCTAACCCCACCACAACCTGCTGCAATGCTCGTGTCTGAGTTGTGGCCACCACTCGCCTACCCTGCGTCACCATGTCAACTAAATAGGCCTCAATGTCCTCCCCCTCTTGCTCTGAAGGCTGTGACTGTGATGGAAGTGGCCTTCGTGTAAGAGCGCCAAGGAGTAACTCAGAAGTCTCTGGCGGACCTGATAGAGCTGCATCCTGCTGGTATAAAGGTACCTCCTCCGTCACTGGAGGTATAACATCCCCCTCCTCCTGGATGGTAGAGACGACCTCTCCTGCCTCGTTCCCAACTGCTGGTACATGTGTCTCACCAGAGGAATCGTCCAAGTCTACTACCTCAACTCTGAGTCTCTCGACAAGGTGAGAATACAACAGCTCCCACAGGTGGTACCACTGTCATCTGAATCGCTGAGTCAGCCAGCTCTCCATAGCCACTACTGATGGGTTTGTATTGGGTATCCCCGGGACTCTCTGCATCTCTACGACCGAAGTGTGTGTCGCCATAGTCATGGGCTCCTCCAACAAGGAGGCAGAAACGGTCACCACAACCTCAGTTCCAACAACATCCAACCGCACCTGAGGCTCCGTATCAACCACCTCCCTCAGTCCCTGCTCCTCATCTACCACTACTCGATGCGGCGACTCCTCCGTACGCGACTCTGCCATGTCTTCGGTAAATGCCTCCGTGGCCGGGGCCGGTCTCGAAGGTGGTGCTCGATCCTGCGGAGGTGATGCTACCTGCTGCTGGATGGGGCCAAGTGCAACTGGCGTGCGGCTTTGCCCAAATGCTGGAATAAAGGTGCCTCCTACTCCAAATGACATCACAGGTGTGCCCATCGGTAGCAAGGGTGGGGCAAAAAGGACCCTCTCCTCTGTCGCCCTGCTGCTATCATCCTCCTCATCCTCCGCTTCTGAATCCTCTGTACTACTGGAAGTCTCCCTCCCACTATCCGGTTCCCCTGAGGTCGTATCTACCATTCGTTTCCGCTCATAGGAGGCTCACCTGCTGCCAACGGTCCCTGCGGCCGTACCTCCAACTCTGCCTCTGGCACTGCTTCCTGTGTGGCCTCCAAGAACAGTCCTATGGCATAGTGGGCCATATAGAACGTGCGATGCTGCATCGTCAAGAGCTCATACATTCGCTCTGCTAGCAACGCAACCCAATCGTACACAATGCCATTCATAAGCCCGTTCATGAGCATAATCTGAGGGAGGGTGATGTCCGACGCCCTACCAGATCCCGTCAACCTGCTCTTAATGACATCCATTATGCACCGCCAGTGGCCCTCTGCAACAAAGGTCTTACGGATTCCTCGTCCCTTCGTGGCATCAGCCACGCTGTCCAGCTCCGCTGTCGTCAAGTTTCTGGATACTAATTTAATCCAATATTCTTTCCCCTCACGCTTCATCTTCTTAGCCTTCAACTCGATTTTCCTGCCCTGTCTGCCTGGGATGCTGAATACTCTAGTAAAGTCCACAGCTTTGAAGGATATGGTGACATCCCTCCCGAGATACTCAAAAGTACTCGTGCATGTGTGTCTGTCAAAGGTGTCCACCATGAACCGTAGGGCACCCTCATACTCGCGGATAGGAAACACAGGCATTCGAATAGCCCACTCCACTTCTGCCTTATGAAGGTTTTGTTTCACCAAATCATCGTCTGGAGTGTCCTGCCACCATTTCCGGCATTCCGGCCCATTCAGGCCCTCGAAGGTGATATTCTGAGGCGTTAATGTATTTTTCCCACTTGTGGCAGGTTGTTGTGCTTTCTGCTTTTTCTTCTGACTTGCGCTAGCATCCATTGTGCTGCCTAAAACACGCACGCCTGACGACAGGACCCTGGTATTTCTATCCATCTAGCTGCTACTAGAGGAAGCCTGCAACTGCTTCTTCCAACTCCGTTTCCCTGTCGACTCCATTAATTTCCCCTGTAACTGATTTCTTGGTTACAGCCGTACGGTTGCGTAATCACCTTAACTACCTCCTGGATGGCTGTGTATGCCTTCCCTGTGTTTGCGCGCTGCGTTATCGGGCGGAGTGCATGTTTGTATGTCTTTGCGTTTGGCGGGGGCTGTTGCATTTATGTCTTGCATTTTATGTCTCCTGCGCCTTTATTCCTTGCGGCGGCGGTGGTCCCACCATCGGTGTTGCCACCGTCGGCGGTCCCACCGGCGGTGTTGCCACCGCACAATGGTCCACCGTCATTCCCCCCCTTTTTTAATTTTTTAATTTTTACGATACTGTCAAACACCCTGATTGGAGGGTCCAGGTTCCCTCTGTTCGTGGTAAACCTTCAATTTGGACTCGTTCATGGCTTCGGTCACTTCGCGGTCGTCCAATGTCCACAACCGAACCGATCTATTTGCTGCAACTTCGCGAACTTTGTAAGGTCCTAGCCACCTCACTTTAAATTTCCCAGGTTTAATTTCATTTCGCCCATTATATTTCAACACGAGTTGTCCTGGGGTGAACTTCATTCGCTTTAGATGCTTATCATGCCACAACTTCCTCCTCTGCTGCGTTGTCTCGGTTGCCCACTGAGCCATCATCCGCTTCTCATCAAGTTTATTCAGCGCATAAAGTCGCTCCCTCAGGCTCTCCATATCGCTGAGTCTATTTTCTATGGCAATACGAAGACTTGGTACCATGAATTCGGCGGGCACCATTGCTTCCTGCCCATACATAAGTTGGAAGGGCGTTTGTCTCGTAGTCACTTTGTACGTCGTGCGGTAAGCCCACAACACGGAGGGTAACTTCTCTTCCCAATCCTCCCCTTCGACCCCGCACGACTTATAAATGACTCCTACAAGGATCTTGTTCGTGGCCTCCGCCTGCCTGTTGGCTCGAGGGTAGTAAGGGCTCGACAGAGAATGGAAGATCTTAAATTCTATCGTGAGCAACTTAATAACATGGTTGACAAAATGGCCCCCTTGGTCACTCGTCAGCTACATGGGGATAACATAACGAGTAATGATTTGCTCATAAATAAATCTTGCTGTACTCACCGCTGAGTTATCAGGTAGGGCCCGTGCTTCCACCCACTTAGTCAAATATTCCGTGGCTATCACGATGTATCTGCACTGCCTAGCACGACTGACTTTGAGTGGTCCGACAAAGTCTAACCCCCATTGTTCAAATAATTCCTGCGCGTGCGAGGGTTTGAGCGGCATAAAGTCCCGCTTCAATGGTTTCCCAGCCCTTTGGCATGTGTCGCAGCCAACAACCCATTCTCGAGCATCATTATATAGCGTGGGCCACCACAAGCCCGCAAGTAGCACCTTCCGTGCAGTAGTGTCCGGTCCCATGTGTCCCCCTGCCAGTCCTTCGTGCGCCTCTCAGAGAACTCCTGGCACCTCCTCCTCCATCACGCATCTTTTGAGTATTTTATCCGGTCCCATCTTATATAACAGTCCATTGATCAGTTGAAATGTTCGACTTCGTAAAATCAGTTTCCTTCGTTCTCTTGGTAGCATGCCTAGTGGAAAGACTGAAGTAGAGAGATACTCCCCGATGGCCGTGTACCATGATGGCAATGCAGCAATTTGGAATAAGTGGGCATCTGGAAAATCATCGTTCACCCCTTCCGCTGGTTCTCTTGACTTTATGCATGATAATTGGTCCGCTATCACATGGCTTTTCCCAGGCCGCACGATAATGGTGAACGTAAACTCTTGCAGCAAGAGTAGCCATCGACTAATCCTTCCCCGAATTATCGGCTTGTTGACCAAGTACATGAGGGCTTGATGGTCTACGTAGAATGTGAACGATGTCGCCAACAAATAGTGTTTGAATTTTTGTACCGCATAGATCATCCCCAATGCCTCCCGTTTTGTTGTGCTGTAATTTTTCTCCGCTTTGGATAACAGTCTATTGGCAAAATAGACGGGATGATCCAACCCGTGATCTCCCACTTGGGCCAGTGTGGCACCAATCACAAAGTTTGAAGCGTCCACATGGACATGGAACTCCCTGTCCTAGTTGAGGTACGCGAGGATGGGGGCAGCTACCAGCCTCGTCTTCATTTCCTCAAATGCTTCACTCTCCGGGGTCCCCCAGGTATACGGCTCACCCTTGCGAGTAAGCTTGTCCAAGGGGTGGGATATTTGTGCAAAGTATTTTATAAACCTTCTATAGTAGCCGATATGGCCCAGGAAGGACTTTACCCCAGTGACATCCGTAGGAGGCTCCATCTCCACGATCACCCGTATTTTGTCTGGGTCCGTCTTTAGACCTGCTTTGCATACAATGTGCCCAAGCAATTTGCCTTGTGGTACTATAAATCGACATTTTTTTGGATTAAGGGCCAGCCTTGCCCTTCGACATCTCTCCAGGCACTCTCTGAGGGCTACCAAATGCGTATCTTGCCCGCTATAGATGGACCAGTCGTCGAGGAAGGCTTTAAAATTTCCTACCGACATCTTGTCGAATGTGTAGTATAATTCGCTGGAATGTTGCAGGTGCATTGCATAGGCCGAATGGCATCCGGTTGTATGCATAGACATCATCTTCGACCACAAAGGTGGTCTTCAGTTTATCTTCCTCAATGATTGAGATCTGGTTATATCCGGAAAATCCATCCATAAACAAGTACATCTCATGGCCGGCCACCTCCTACAGTATGCTGTCCATAAACGGGATTGGGAAAGGCTCTTTAATTGTAACTGCATTGAGACATCGGAAGTCCACACAAATCCTTATTTGGTTAGTCTCCTTCTTTAATGAAATGACTATGGGCGACACCCATTCACTTGTCTGTACTTTAAAAATGATACTGGCCTCCAACATTTTTTCTATCTCATCGTTCACCCACGCTGCATAGTTGCGGTTCATCCGGTACGGCTATTCGTAAACGGGATTGGGAAAGGGTCTTTAATCGTAATTGCATTGAGACATCGGAAGTCCACACAAATCCTTATTTGGTTAGCCTCCTTCTTTAATGAAATGATTATGGGCGACACCCATTCACTCGTCTGTACTTTAAAAATGATACCGGCCTCCAGCATTTTTTCTATCTCGTCGTTCACCCGCGCTGCATAGTTGCGGTTCATCTGGTACGGTCTCTTTCGTACAGGCCGGGCTCCGTGTACCAACGGGATGCGGTGCACGCACAGTTTGGGAGGTACCCCCTTCAAGTCTTTATACGTCCATCCGAAGACGTATTTAAACTCCAGAAATATTTTGAAGGCTGCTGTCTTCAGCACGGGATCCCAGTCATCCCCGACTAATATATTCCGTGGGTCCTCCTCCTTTCCTAGGTTTGTTGCCTTCAGCTCGGACTCTTCAAATTGAATTGGCTTGTCTTTCTCGAACTGATGTGCGGGTGCCTCGTCCACTCGGGCTTCCCCCTCCTTATATTCTCTGTATTCCGGAGGGAAGACCTCCGAATCGGCGGGCTCCTCTATCTGCAACATGTTGCAGTGAAAAAGTTCGTAGTCCTCCATTTGCCAATGGAAGAGCCCGTTGAGTGAGCACACCTCATCTTCAGAACATCCCTCCAATTTGAGCACCCCTTCACTGTTCAGCTCCATCGCGTTCTTGCCCTTGCTTTCGTCGGGACCCCCTTCCCATTTATTAGAGTCCTCTGAGTCCGAGTCAGAAGAGGCGAGGTCTTCGCCGACATCTTGGGTCCGTAGGTCAATGATATATTTCTGCCCTCCCTTCTCCATGGAGAGTGTATTTTTCTTCCAGTTATGGTTCACCCTCGCAGTGATCAACCACACTCTCCCCAGGATGGCGTAATAGCTTTTCTTTTTCAAGGGAATAACTACAAAATCTAACAGGAAGGGCTGCGTACCAATTGTCACTTGCTAGGCCATCAATATGCCGAGTGGCTTGATGCCGTTTTGGTTGGCTCCTACCAAATTAAATGTGGATGGCCACAGGGTGGGTTTCCCCAGCCTCTTCCATGTCTCTTCTAGTAGTACATTCACCCCAGCACCTCCGTCCACAATGGTGTCCTTCAGAATGGTCCCAAGGATGCCCATTTCTACCACGGCTGGGTGTCTACCACTGTTCAAGGCTAGTAACATCGGGTCAGTCGAAGGGCTGACGGGAACCTCCACCTGTGGTGCACTCGAAGGTACTTGTGCGGTGCTTAGCACATTGCTGAGGATGGCAGTCCTCAAATGTGGCATGGAGTCTAGAAGGTCTTTTACCTTTATCGGTACCTCCATCTGCAAGACTTGCCCAATGATATTCTTTTCCGCTTTCACGCAGGTTGAGGGACTCCTCGTCTCCATGTCCTTCCGTCCTTCTACCGCCATCTCCCGTTCAATGTCGGCCTTCGCCTCCCGCAGTCTCTCCTTCTCTGTGCGGGGGTCGGGATACGTCTTCTTCGCCTGCGCGCGAGTGATCGCCAATACTTCTTTGTCTTCGCCCATCTTCTCAATATTGAGCAAATTCACCCCTGGCTTAGGACATTTTGTGTCATCGTGGTCACCGGGGCCGCACCATCTACACAGGCTCTGGGGGGTTTCAGTATTCTGGCACTCCCGAGTGAAGTGCCCCCATTGGTTGCAGGCCCGACATTGAATTATTGGCCGCCCCTTAATGTCATACTACATTCTGCTCCGATTGTTGTTGTTGTTGTTGTTGCCTCTCCCTCCTCTTCAGTTACCTCTATAGCCACCGGATGATGCAGTGGCGTCGGCTTGCGGCTGGGCGGAGCCCGCTGCTGCGGACAGTGAGGGTTGCTCTTGCGCGAAGAATACTTGGTTCCCTTTTGTTTTCATGTTGTAGGGACACTCTTTGACAGCGTGTCCCAACATTTGGCAAATTTCGCAGAATGCCTTATTCGGGCAGGTGCCTTTTGTGTGACCTTCTTCCTTACAATCAGTGCACCACACGTCTTCATTTTTACTCATGCTTCCTTTCATGTTCTTAAATTCCTTCAACATACGGTGCATATCCTTTTGAAGAGCTTGCACCTTCTTACTTGATGATTCATCACTGCTGCTTTCTCCCGAGGACTCCTCTTCTGTAGAGGACTTGTCTTTTTTCTTCCGCGATGTTTTGCCTTCACTTTCCAGATCCATCGCACGGTTGTATGCGTCATCGTAGGATGTGGGCGGTACAATTTTCATCTTCCTCCGCAGGGATGACCGCAACCCTTCCACGAACCATCTCTTCTTTAGTCCGTCAGCCAGTTGGTTCTCCATCTTCCCCAGTAACTCTCTTAACTGTCGGCTGTATGTTTGCATTGTCTCGTGCTTTCCCTGCTTTGTGCTTAATATCTCCGCCACGATCTCATTATCATCTCGAAGGAGTCGAAACTCCGTCTTGAAAGCTTTCTGTAGTTCATCCCATGTTCCCACCTTTACTTTATCCACATCAGAGTACCAATCAATGGCTACCCCTCTCAGGGTGGCAGGGAACTGCACCACCCAATCCGCTTTGTCAACCACCCCATTGGCTGACCATATTGTCTCACACGTACGACAGTGCCGTACGAGGTCATCGTTGCCATCTCCGTTGAATTTGGGCAACTTCTGTTTGCCCACCATCGATGGGGGTCGTCTCCTCGGAGGTGGTTGTGGCTGTGTCTGTGCCCCTGCGCCGGTATGTCCTTCGTGGGTGACTGGGGGTACGGTGTTTTGCCTGTCGTGTGTCGCACCTATAGTCGTACGGTTGTCCTCCCCTTCGTTCTCACCCGCGCCCACTACTGGCTCACTTTGGTGATCCTCACTTTGTGGCGTAAGGGATAAGTTTCTGAACTGATCCCGGGTCTCTTTGACTAGATTCCTCCGTAACCTTGTTTCCTCCAGAAACTCTTCGTGGCTTCTCACCCTACGGTGTTCTGGCGACGAGTAGAAATTTCCCTCGGCTTCTGCTCCCTCCGTGACACCTCCTTGGTTCCCTTCGGGCAACCCCTCGGCAGGTCATCCTTCGGCAAGTTGCCTCAGCCTCCGTCTACGTTCTACTCGTTGTTCCAGAATCAAGGCCCTCTGTGCGGCCTCCCACTCCTCCGTTTCTGCTTTCTTATTTCTATCTTTATTTAATAGGTTGGACATTAATTCCCGTATATTTCCATAATTAATAACACATAAAACCAGAACACTCCTTTATTAATTTATTTCGTCAGATATACATATTTCCCGACAACAATTTCCTATCCCATATCTCTTTTGTCTTTATTTTCCAAGCAAGTTAGTATGGTTTCCACATTCCAGCAATGTTCATAAACGTAAGTCTCCCTGTGATTCCAGCAATATCACATCATACATCACTAAGTCTATTCCTAGCATAAAGTCAATTGTTCACATTGTAAACCTTGGAGTTGCCTTATTTGATCACATTGTTTAGCATATGAGGTTTCTTTGTTCAAGAGAGGATAGAATACTTGGTATTTTATTCTGTGTTCGAGGTGTTCTAAGAAACACATCAATAGTACCATACAAAGACAGATTTTAAAAAAGGAATTGCAGCTTTTTAAATCAGACTTTGTCTTCATCACTAGAGACAAGAGTGATAGACAAAAGTTTCGCAAAAAGAAATCTGGTTGGACTGTTCTTTGCTGGGCACAATCCATTATCTTCAGCAGAGCCATTAATGCATTTTGTAGGGTCAGAATTGTATGTCAATGATTCTGAAAAAATCATAATCTATCTCTGTTTGGTACTGTAGATTTGATTGTGTGTGGAGTTGATAATATTTGCTGTCATATAATTTTCGAGTGTGGCAATCTGCTGTTGCCTTTAAACAGGTCTGAAAAACAGAGCTTATCCTCGGTATTTTGTATATCAAGATTTAATGAAATACATATCCATTGCTATGTATATTTCCCTAAGGATTATAGCATGAACCCCATATATAAACCACAAGCAAATATCAATACTATTGCAACGAAAATGGAAACATACATCTGCAGTTACAAGCAAACTGTTTGTCTAAATGTCTGAGTACTAAATTAAGGAAGAACGTGCAAAAAACTGTATAGCCAACAGGGTAGGACATTATAGTGTTAAAATTAATACCTAAGTTCCATTTATGATATGGTGGATCCTTGTGTCTTGTTTCTACATTTTGCCTGGTTTCTTTCTATTTCTCAAATTTAGTTGAAGTTCATTGGTTATGATGGTGATATGTGAAGATATTTGATGAATTCCTTGGTTCATATCATTGGTGATTTGTTGATTGCAAGTTGCTTTGCATGGTTAGTTTGAACCTCATAATTGGTAATAGTTCGATTGTGAATGCTTCATTTGGATTGCGCAGATAGGGTATTTGAATGAATGTTTGCAATATGAAAATCTTTCATTACCTTAGAAGATTGCACTCTTTCTGTGGCGTTGTGAGCTATCTCTGGTCAAGTAGAAAGTAGTTCCATAAGGAATTTGTCTATCTAAAGCATTATCCATTATCATCATTGTCCTTAGATTGTATATTAGATTTCCTATCCCTTTACCCTCTTTGATCTTTCTTTGTTTGAGGAGTAAAGTTAGTTTCCAAATTCCAGCAAAGCACAAGTCCCTTTGTCATACCAGCATATCACATCATTTCACTAAGACTATCCAATTGCACGTCAACACTTGACTAAAGAAACCTTGGGGTTGCCTTATTTGATCACATTATTTAGCATATGAGGTTTCCTTGTTCAAGAGAGGATAGAATACTTAGTATTTTATTGTGTGTTTGAGGTGTCATAAAAAACACATCAACACTACCTTGGACTCCCACTCAACCTGAAGATCCCATTCATTGACCTTAGACTTAGTGAATTTCCTGACTTGATCTATCCATTTCCAAGGAGAAGCTTTGCACTCTTACTCATTTCAAGGTTTGATAATTGCATTTTTCCTGGACTGACAAGACATTTTCCTGGACTGACAAGACATTACTACCTCCTCCCAAAGGCTAAAAGATTGAAATTATTGCCAAGCTAAAGAGTAAAGACAACTAAGCTAACAAGCCAAAAAAAAGAGGGGTCCCCATTTGCAAAGGGGCATGTGTGTTCACAACACAACAGTTAGCTTGTTCCAAGCTCTCTTTTTTTTTCCTCCTTTATATCTAAACTCCTTGTGCCTACACCTTCATATTGTACTATCCTTTGATCCCTCCTATGATTCATAGGCTGGCAGAAAAGCCAACTTTAACACCACTATCATGTCCACAATGAAATATTAATGCAAACATTATTCAAAGTCAAACCATTTACTAATAGTGTTCCGATTTAAATACTTTACATAGATCTTATAATAAGCCATATCTCTATGATTTTAACTTTATATTGGCAGCCTAGACACAAGTGTTTTAATTGATAATCTTCACAAATATGTAAGACAAATTGCACATTACCATATGCAGCTACAATAACAACTACCAGCTCGAAATACTATTTTGAAAACTAAAATGAACAACTATCAATTACACAAACTCGTGATAGCTGGAACCTGCAAATTGTGAAGCTGACTCACAATCTCCAAATGAGATTGTTATATAGGCCAAAGGGTTTTCATCCTCTGATACTTGAAACCGAAGGGATTTTGTCCTTTGTTCTCTTGTAAATCTAAGGGTTTTTGTCCTCAAATCTAGATTGCTTTAACACAAGGCTCACAACAATGTTCATAAGGGCTTTTAGGTGTAAACCATTTATTTTTTTCAAATGAAGTCTTTTGGGCGCTTAATACCTAGAGAAGATTCTTTGCACTAATTTCCATGATCTAATGATTGTTACATTGCAGAGAATGCCATACCTATCTAACATTTTTTTCCCTTGAATTGTACCTAAGATCACACTCACGTGTGCTTGGATGTACCAAGGAGGCATGGGGAAATGTTTCCTACTATTTGCGAATGTGCTCTTTATTGATATTGCCAATAGATTTTGGTACATAGGCTAAGGAAGAGACTGCAAAATCAGTCAAAATAACTATTCAGAAAATGGTGTGAAGACCATTCGGGCTTGAATGCTAACCACTACATTAATTGTTGCATGGGCGCTTTGATTTGTTTTCATCACTAAGAGTATGTGTGAATTCGTACCCCTAAGATGAACAGTTTTTTCTTTGTTGGAAACCCTTTTGGAGTGGTTGTAGCATCCAATTGGGTCAATAATGATGACTTGTGTTATGCAAGGAGATAGGTTGAAACAAATAGTGCAATAGGCGAGAGTATTGGAGCTTGGGGTTTGGAGATATTGTTGTCATTTTATGACACACTTGGTCCATCAGTGAGAACCGATCAGAGATATGTTGTATGGACCAGCGCTGCCTCAGTTGATTGAAGAGAAAACAATGGAATCATGAAGTATGAAGTGTTGTCTTGCCGAAACTCTGGAACCCCCAGGTTCCCAAGTTCCTAAGTCTTCTCTTCCTCAACCCCGGAACTCCGGAACCCCCAAGTTCCCAAGTTCCTAAGTCCTCAACCCCGGAACTCCAGAACCCCCAGGTTCCCAAGTTCCTAAGTCCTCAACCTCGGAACTCTGGAATCCTGAAGGTCCGAAATCCCAAGCCTACATCTTCCCAACTTTTGGAGCCCGTGTTTCCAAAGTCTTTTGACTTCCTTCCGACTTGCAACACTTCGAGATGGCGTGATCAACACTCAAGGCTCTTAATGCTCCAACAAATCTTGCGACTTGTACACCTTTTGTGGAGCCACAGGGGCACATTTAATTAGTTTTGTAGGATTTCCATCAAGAGAAGTACAAGGTCATGCTTATTTGTGGTTACTTATGTCATGCCTGCATGCTCTGACTTTGGAATGTCAGTCAATCTACCTTCTAGAAGTACCTTTCTTCTTGGGATTGCATTTTCAGGGTATGGCCAAGTTGCTTGCATGTACACAATGTCAGGTGCATGCACTTCCCTGCATTCCCTGATTGACATTTCCCTGCACACACAAGGGTCAAGGCTTCTCTCCCTTGACCAATGGTCTCTCCTATGCGACCAGTTTTCTATATAAGGCTGCTATGCCTCATTGTAAAGGGTTCTCTCCCTGCTGGCTTGAGCTATTTTATGCTCTTTCACTTCTCTTAAAGACTTGTATTTATCTTGCATTTCTGCAACTGTAAGTTTGGCCATTGGCCTTATAATGAATTGAAATCATCATTCTTGCCTTACTTCAACTTATGTATGTTGTGTATGTGTTCTTACCTTCATTGTAAGTCTATGTTTGTGGCTTTCTTTCACATATATGTTGTGTTAACCTATTTCTGGATGTGGCTTGTGGGAAACCTTCTCCCCTCTTGACATTCAGCAAATCCTAACCTCCATATGTGCATTAAGGTCATTCATGCAACTGAAGTTTGTGCATCTCCTGGGTATTTCAGTTGATTCTTTGTGCCATTTCGGTTGGGGAGAGAAACATCTCTTATCTTGGTGCATCACCTCCTTTCATTTTTAGCATTTCTCTCTTCCCTTTTCCTTTGCAAGCTGTTAGGATAGGTTTAGAAGTAAGATTTGAAGTGTTGAGTTGGTTCAACACCTGCACTTGGGTTGAGAAGGAAGACGGCCTTTTCTAGAGTTTCAACCCCCTTGTGCAAGGTCCCACACCTCGGGGTTGTTTCCATGTTTCACAAGGTTGCTGAGTTGATAGCTCAGCAAGGGTGAAAGCTTTTGTGATAACAGTTTTTGGCACGCCCGGTGGGACAGACTTTTGATTTACATGCTAAGGATTCGGTGTTGTTCTTAGTGTCTTAGCCTTTAGAGGCAGTCATGTTTCAAGCACTTGGCGACTGTGCTCACAAGTCCAGTCTCTTGTTCTTGACTTGTTGCTGATTTCATGCCCATAATTCATACAAGGGTGTCTTCGAGGTAGTTTCCAATTTGTAGAACTCTCCTCTTGAAGTTCTAGAAGGTGGAGAGGTAGACCTTCATTGTCACCAGTCAAGGGTGTCAAGGTCGTAAACACTCCATCTCCCAGGTCTCGTTCTACCCCTTCATTTACAAGACCATTATGTCTAGGGCTCCCACCACTCATATCAATAGACCATTGTTTCATATGGCCAAAAATCAGGTTTTTGTTACCTTCAATGGGGGGAGTCCTCTTATTTTGACCCAATGGAATGATATACCAGTGGTTGCGTTAAAGAGTATACCATACTTCACTGGTGAAACAACTACTTCCCCCATTGAGCATATTCAAGACATTGCGAACATCTGCTCTGTCCATAATGTCACTCAGGATGATGTTGTTGTCAGACTCTTAGCCACATCTTTGAAAGGAAATGCTCTGCAGTGGTATAGAGGGTTGTCATCTAGCTCCATTCACAATTGGGATGAATTAGGGGAGAGGTTGTGCAACCATTTTGAAGACAAAAGTGATCACCTATCACTTGTGGAGCAGTTGACTACAATTAAGAGGGCATCTCATGAGTTCATGGGAGATTTCAATTTCAGATTCCAAAAGACATGGAATAGAATCCCTGCTCTAGTGAAGCCATCTCCAAATCATGCCTTCTTGTATTATCTAAGAGCTCTCAACAACGATATAGCTGTCATTATAGAATCAAAGGGTTGAACCTCTACCGGATGCATATGACATAGCCATAAGGGCAACAAATTGTTTGATACAGGCTGGGAAGATAGCTCCAAGGCCTCCAATGCCTCTCTTCCTAGAAGCTCCTACTCAACTACCTACCTTGGCTCCTATCCCCATGATGCCCGTAGGTCAACCATCCACATCCTCTACATCCTCTAATGAGCTCCATGAAGTCAAGACTCTATTTGAAAACTTTGGCAATGAGTTGGTAACACTAAAGCGGCAACAAACTCAGCATAGCAGACCTTATCAAGCACAAAATCAGAACTATTAGCAGAATAGGCCACCCTTTGAAGGGCAAAACCAATGGAGCAACGCCAAGCCTTTGAATAGTGTGAACCCCATAGCTGCAAGTAACTCAAAAGCAATAGTTCCAATGCAAAACAACCTCGCCCAAGAGCAAGATTGGTGTCAACCATGCAATCAGCCACACAACCAAGGTGCATGACAAAATGGAAAGTTTGTCCAAGCCTTAGTAGTGCAGAATGAGCCAACCACCTTTGGCCAGCAATATGACCCAAATCAGCCTAGTGTTGGCACTCGGGCTTACTTGCAAGGAGATTCTACCTATATCAATTGGCAGGAGGCAGAATTTTGTGGTTTGAACCAAACAAATGGTGAGTCTATGCTACAATATACAAGGTCAAAGAAGAGAGCCATGGAAGCTGCCTCACCTTCAATATCAGCCCAAGCTCCAATGCCCAATGTACCTGTCTAGGATACAAGCCAAAATACCATGCAAGGGAGCAAGAGGCAGGAGGAGGCCCAAGTCGTCCAAAGAGAAAAGGTAGACCTTGTAGCTTCAAGGGGGCCTCCAAAATCAGTTAGTGTTCCTTTCAATATAGTTGATCAGATGAAGAAGGCCAACCCTATCGTCACTATTTGGGAGGCCCTTTCCATCCCATCTCAAAGGGATTTGCTCAAGGAGGCATTGAAGGACATCAACCAATTAGGTGATGAGGCAGCAATTAGCAGGAAGGCAGTCTCCACCAGTTTGGTACAACCCAAGGAGGAAGAAGATTCAAGCAAGATCAGCAAGCCTCCCCGCTTCTATCTCTCTTTAATCATAGGAGATAACTTAGTTCACAACTGCATGATAGATTCAAGAGTTAGTAGCTCAGTCATGCCTAAGAAGGTAGTTGATCTTCTTGGCATAGAACATGTACCTATGACTAAAGGGGTGGTCCAATTGGATGGCACTTCTATTAAAACAATAGAGGTTGTTAAAAAATTGAAGTTGACATTGCATGCATGCCCTGGTTGCACTGTCTTGCAAGACGTATCAATCATTGACCTCCCTGCCTTCTTTGCCATCTGTTTGTCTAGAGACTTCACCGCCAAGATAGGTGGATACCTGTCTTCTGATTGGTCCCACATGCTATTTCGAACAAGGTATGGTACCAAGGTTATCATAAGGGCAGAGCCCATTGCGCAAAACCACATTGAGCCCTACACCCCCAGCCCTATAAACATGAATTGCACTTTGCAGGAAGAGGGGGAGGAGTGTACTGTCTGTGAGCCTGCTACTCTTTTGCAAGAGATCCCTGATTATTTGCTGGATGAATGGGCCAATGCTTTTCAGCTTGATCCATTAGCTGAGACTGAAGAGACTGGGCTTGGTACCTATTGTATCCATGAAGAAGATACTCCTATCCCTAACCTCATCAAGACACAAGGAGATTCAGAGGGGTTATGGAGCATGTTTTTTGATGGTTGAAGAAACAAAAACGGTGCAGGTGACGGTGTGATGCTTGTTTCTCTTGAGAAAGAGAAATATTTCTTCTCTTTTAGGCTTTAGTTTGGTTGCACCAACAATGCCGCTGAGTATGAAGCCTTGATCCAAGGCCTCCAACTTGCACAAAACAGAAAGATTAGATCCTTGCAAGTATTTGGAGATAGGGAATTGGTTGTTAATCATATCAGAGCTCAAAGTATAACAAAGAACAACCTACTCAAATCATACAAACACAGGGTTTGGGATTTGATTGAAGGATTCGAGGCCTTCAACATCTAGAGTATTCCTAGAAGTCAGAACAAGTGTGCTGATAGGCTTGCAGCGGTTGGTGCTCAGTTCGACATATCGACGCATGTTGCAAGCGAGAAGGAACAACACATCAGGCTTGTTGTGAGGCCTGCTATCCTAGACAATCAGACAAATTGGCAAGTATTCGAAAGTGATCATCAAATTGTTAATTTCTTGCAAAATGAAGCAAAGTTTTCTGCTAAAAATCAGTCTAAGCTGCAAGACCAGTATGGAGATCAAATCATGCAGCTCAACTCCAACAAGTTGCCTAAAGGTCTAGTTACGTTGGAAGGCATTTTCAACTCGGATGATCAATTGAAGAAGAAGATGAACCTGGCTGCAAAGAAGGGTGATTACAAGCCAGTTGTTGTTGCTGAGGGTAGGTCTCTAAACTTGGGCAAGGTATGTTCCTGAACCAAACAAGAGGCCTTTGTTGAGCTTTGTCAAAAATATGAAGACATAGTTGCTTGGACCTATGAAGATTTGAAGGGTTTTGACCCTAGCTTAGCCCAACATACTATAGAGCTAAACCCGGATGCAACACCAGTTAGACAAAAGCAAAGGCCAATAAACCCCAAGATTGAGCCACTAATGAGAAGGAGTTGACCAAGCTCATAGAAGCCAATATCATCTTCCCTATCAAGCACTCCTCCTGGGTGGCCAACCTTGTCCTTGTAAGGAAGAAGAATGGGGAAATCAGACTATGTGTCGAGTTTAGGGACCTCAACAGAGCCTCCCTCAAGGATCATTATCCCCTTCCCTTCATGGAGCAGATTCTCCAAAAGGTCAGTGGCTCAGAAAGATTTTCATTCTTGAATGGGTATTTAGGCTACAATCAAATTTTAGTCCAAGAATCAGACCAATACAAGACTACATTCACTACTAAGTGGGGTACCTATGCTTATTGCAAGATGCCTTTTGGGCTAACCAATGCAGGTGCTACGTTTCAAAGAGCAATGTACATGGCTTTCAAGGGTTTATTAGCAAAGTTTGTGCTTATATACCTTGATGACATAACTGTTTATTCAAAGCATGCGGCTGACCATCTTGGTCATCTTGAGTAGGTGTTCATGAAATGCGGGGATTATGGTGTGTCCTTGAACCCTAGCAAGTGTGTATTTGCTACTGATCAAGGAAGATTGCTAGGACACATTGTATCCAAAGATGGCTTGACCATTGATCCAGAGTGAGTAGAGGATATTCTTTCTCTCCCACTCCCCAGACACAAGAAGTGATTGTAAAGTTTCCTTGGTAGGATCAACTTTGTGAGGAGGTTCATTCCCAACCTTGCCACCATGGTAAAACCCCTCACCTCCATATTGAAGAAAAAAATGGTTTTCAGTTGGACCAAGGAGGGGAGGGTCGGCTTTGAAGAGATTAAACAAGCAATTGCTCAGGCCCCTACCCTTGTCAACCCTAACTATGAAAGGGATTTTATCCTCTATACCTTCGCAGGAGATCCCAGCATCTCAGTTGTCCTAACGCAGCTGAACAATGATAATTTGGAGCAACCTATTGCCTTCTTTAGAGAGGGGATAAAAGACTATGAGCTTAAGTATAGCTATGTAGAGAAGCAAGTCCTCACTGTTGTAAGGGCATTAAAAAAGTTCAGACACATGTTGTCTAACAACAGGATCCAGCTCTTAGTTTCACATGCAAGTGTCAAGGATTTCCTTCTAAACAAGGACATCAGTGAGAAGAGGGTTGGGTGGATAACCAAGGTCATGGAATATGACATCAACATCAAGATCACTAAACTTGTAAGAGGCAGGGGCCTATGTGAATAGCTTGTCTCATCTTCTGAGACTACTTCAGAGGTCGCCCTTGTGTTACAAGAGGATCAACCAATTAGCAACGACACTCAATTCAATTGGGTAAGTGACATGACCACCTTCTTAATGGAAGGTAGATACCCTCAAGCTCTGGACAGGCCCAAAAGAAGGCATTTCAGGTTGCAGTCCATCCCCTATGTCTTAGTGGATGGCACCCTTTTTCGAAGAGACTCTAATGGAGTCTTGTTAAGATGTATCGAGCAAAATCAAGTCAGCAGATTGTTAGAAGAATTTCATGATGGCTCTTCAGGGGGCAACTTCTTTGCAAGGACTACAACTATCAAAATAATGAGGGCTGGTTATTACTGGCCATCCTTATTCAATGACTCACATAGATGGGTGAAGAGTTGCAAGAAATGTGCTTTCTCTAGAAAGAAAAGGCTAGCTGCCCTACCTCTTCACCCCATCCGAGCAGATCAACCATTTGCACAATGGGGTTTAGACTTCATTGGCATGATAAATCCACCTTCTAGTGCTGGCCACAAGTGGATCTTGGCCGCAACAGACTACTTCACTAGGTGGACAAAGGCAGTTGCATTAAGGGATGCCACTGAGGCCTTAGTATTGGAATTCCTTGATGGAATTGTGACAAGATTCGGTGTCCCCTCCACCATCATATCAGATAATGCCTAGTCATTCGTTGGAACCCAAATCAGTTCTTG
Organism: Cryptomeria japonica; assembly: GCF_030272615.1. NCBI lineage: Eukaryota > Viridiplantae > Streptophyta > Pinopsida > Cupressales > Cupressaceae > Cryptomeria > Cryptomeria japonica. The sequence goes on along the minus strand of NC_081410.1, from coordinate 385,533,380 downwards.
GGCAGTTAAGCATGGTGTATACTTGAAGACGTCATCCAATTATTACCCTCAAGGTAATGGCTTAGCTGAATCTTCCAACAAGAACCTCATTAGGATAATCAAAAGGACGATTGAAGACAACTAGAGGTCGTGGCATACTAAGTTGAGGACAGCCTTATGGGTTGATAGGATCACACCCAAGAGGGCGATCAGTAACTCCCCTTTCATGCTAGTATATGGGAAAGAAGCAAGACTCCCAACTTCCCTAGAGTTACCCTCTCTTGAACTAGGACATCAGTTGGAATTGACAGAGAATGATGCCATGACAGTAAGGCTAGCTAAGCTAATGGAGCTGGAGGAGGTTAGAGGTCAGGCTATGCATATGCTTGAGACTCATCAAAAACAAGTCAAGAGAGTTTTTGACAAAAAGGCTACTAATAGGGTCTTCAAAGAGGGAGATCTAGTTCTAAAGTGGGATGCAGACAGAGCCAAAGCTGGGCGACATTCCAAATTTGATGCTATATGGAGTGGTCCATATGTCATCACTAGTTGCAAGGAGGCCAATGGATTTCATATCTCCAGGCTTGATGGCGAAGTTCTTCCAATCCCAGTGAATGGGATTCATTTCAAGCCCTGTTTCTAAAGAGGGTGTTGATGACTATGTAAATATTAGATTAGGAGTTGTTTTGCTTTCATAAGTGTTTTTGCACCTGCTGCATTCTCCTTAAGAGGGTGTGTGCTCTAGTTTTCAGTTTCCCTCCAAGTGATGGTGCACACATGTTTTGAGTCTTTTCAATGACTCGATGCCCAATGGATGCTCAAGGCTTCTGGACTTCATGCTTAGCAAGCAAGCATCCCGTAGAGGTTGCCAAAAATGTTGTCTTTTTATGACACCCTTGGTCCATCAGTGAGAACCGATCAGAGATATGTTTTATGGCCCTCAGTTGATCAAAGAGAAAACAATGGAATCATGAAGTATAAAGTGTTGTCTTGGCGGAACTCCAGAACCCCCAAGTTCCTAAGTCCTCAACCCCGGAACTCCGAAATCCCGAAGTTCCGAAATCTCAAGCCTACGTCTTCCCAACTTCGAGAGCCCGTGTTTCCAAAGTCTTCCGACTTCCTTCCGACTTGCAACACTTCCAGATGGCGTTATCAATACTCAAGGCTCTTAATGCTCCAACAACTCTTGCGACTTGTACACCTTTTGTGGAGCTACAGGGGTGCATTTAATGTTTTTTGTAGGATTTCCATCAAGAGAAGTACAGGGCCATGCTTATTTGTGGTTACTTATGTCATGCCTGCATGCTCTAACTTTGGAATGTCAGTTAATCTACCTTTTAGAAGTACCTTTCTTCTTGGGATTGCATTTTCAGTGTATGGCCAGGTTGCTCGCATGTACACAATGTCAAGTGCATTCACTTCCTTGCATTCCTTGACTGACATTTCCCTACACACACAAGGATCAAAGCTTCTCTCCCTTGACCAATGGTCTCTTCTATGCGACCAATTTTCTATATAAGGCTGCTATGCCTCATTGTAAAGGGTTCTCTCCCTGCTGGCTTGAGCTATTCTATGCTCTTTCACTTCTCTTAAAGACTTGTATTTATCTTGCATTTTTGCAACTGTAAGTTTGGCCATTAGCATTATAATGAGTTGAAATCATCATTCTTGCCTTACTTCAACTTATGTATGTTGTGTATGTGTTCTTACCTTCATTGTAAGTGTATGTTTGTGGCTTTCTTTCACATATATGCCGTGTTAACCTGTTTCTGGGTGTGACTTGTGGGAAACCTTCTCCCCTCTTGACATTTAGCAAGTCCTAACCTCCATATGTGCATCAAGGTCATTTATGCAACTAAAGTTTGTGCATCTCTTGGGTATTTCAGTTGATTCTTTGTGCCATTTCGGGTGGGGAGAGAAACATCTGTTATCTTGGTGCATCACCTCCTTTCATTTTTAGCATTTCTCTCTTCCCTTTTCCTCTGCAAAATGTTAGGATAGGTTTAGAAGTAAGATTTGAAGTGTTTAGTTGGTTCAACACCTGCACTTGGATTGAGAAGGAAGCTGGTCTTCTCCGGAGTTTCAAGCCCCTTGCGCAAGGTCCCACACTTTGGGGTTGTTTCCATGTTTCACAAGGTTGTTGAGTTGATAGCTCAACAAGGGTGCAAGCTTTTGTGATAACAGATACCTTATGACTCTTAGTGCTTATTAGGGATCGAAGTTTGGGGGTACCATGAGAAAGGTACTTATTAAGGGGAAGACCAAAATTATGGCAAAGCAAGGGAAAGGAGCGAGGTTTGAGAGTGTGGCATATGAGGTATCCAATTAAGAATATATCTAAACTTGTGATCCCAATGGGATAACAAAGTGTAAAGGACTAGGAGTTGGGGTTTGGGAGTATAGCTTACTTTAGACTCAAATAAGATGTCCAAACTTGTGATCTAAATGAGATGACGTAGGGTCACATGTTGGGGATTGGGGTTTGAGCATACTTCATAATAGGTACCTAGATAAGGGGAAGGTTGAAACTCTAACTTTGACAAGATACTTAGTGCAAGGGGTTGACAAGTTGAGGTTTCGAAGATCGTGGGGATCATGAAAAGGGTACTTGAGTAAGGGAAAGTCCAATACTTTGACAAGAAAAAGGGAAAACTAGAGTTGGGTGGAAAAAAGCATATTGGGAAGGGAAACCCCAAAACTTCAACAACTTACACAGACTTAGTAAATAGAACATACCTCCCCACCTAGAAACGTTTGAATCCGATAGGCACATGGGGGATGAAAAATGGGAACACATATGTAAACTTGGACCAAGGGAGACCCTGTAAGTAGGGAATGGGCTTTGGTTCCACAAATAGAAATGAATTGAAATAGGGACATGACATTTATTTTGAAAAGCCATTCCAAATATATTAAAATGTTAAATAATTTAAAACTCCAAAATGATAGTGGTTAAAAAAAAGTGAAAATCCTAAAAATAAAAAGAGTGAAAATCCTAAAAATAAAAAAAGTTTGGCGTGCTTAAACCCTGTTTCTTTTTAGTTGTTAACGTTTAGCAGTTTCTTCTTTAAAGTTCAATCCAAACAATTTCTATTTGAAAGTTTGCGATTATTTTTTAGATCATTCCAATTTTTTAGGACTAATTTGAAGTACAGTTGTTGAATCAAAATGGGAATGCAAAACTTTGAGGATATGAGCTTATGCAATCTATAATGCATAACGTGACGAAGGAATGGATCTTTATTCTTGGTGAAAAAGGACTTCAGAGGACTAAGATGATTAGAAACTCAAACTTGACTATGTTTTCTTGAGATTGACCAGTAGTGAGGTAATATAAACATTCCAAACCTCTCTAAAGAAACTCCATTCTTGCAGTCAACACCACATACATTCTTTACCACATAAATTCGTATAACATATCTCTATGGGTATAATGATAATTTCTTGTACGTCTACACACCACTTTAACATATTGTAGGAAATAGTTGAACATTACAAACCCTCCAGATAATCACCGTTGCTATGGTCAACACCACACAAATTCTTTATTATTCAGTGTCCAATAACATTTCACATGTGGATCTTTATTCTTGGTTAAAAAGGACTTCAAAAGACTAAGACGATTACAAACTCAAGCTTGGCTATGTTACCTTGAGATTGACTAGTAGGGAATTGCATGAACATTACGAACGTCTCTTGAGAAACTCCAATCCTGCAGTCAACACCACATACATTCTTTACCACTCAATGTCGATTAAGATTTCATGTGTGAATTTAGTCTTTGCCATAGCTCTATGGGCATAATGATAATTTCCTGTATTGCCTACATGCCCCTTTAACATATTGTAGGAAATAGCTGAACATTCCAAATCCTCTAGATAATCACCACTGCTATGGTCAACACAACACAAATTATTTATTAATCAATGTCCAATAACATTACACATGTGGATGCAGCCCTTTGTCATAAGTCTATGGGCATATGTTTTCCTACATGCCTCCAAGCAGCCCCTTCAACAAATTTCAATAAGTCAAAGCTGTTCCAAACCAGGAATGGTGGGTTCCACGTCAAACGTGTGCCAACACTTCTAATTATATTTTAATTATTAATTTGTCTCACACCTCTAATACATACCAAAAGCACCTGTGCATAAATATCACATTGTACATAGCGCATAAATGCATTTGCAATGTACCATTTAAAACTAGTGTAACATCCTTGCTAGCCCATGGCTTATGAATCAAGTGGTGCACTGTTTTAGTGGGTAATTCTTTTCAAAGACATGCAATGGACCAACCTACAGCTAGAAGCACTTGCTCATGTGACTCATACAAATTATCATACCTTGCAATATATTTTCTCTTCATTTCACCTTTTAGACTATGCCAACCTTCAATGATTTGGACATAGGTATTGTTTATGGTGAAAATGGATAACAATAATAACGATATTGAAAAGCTAAATGAATTCAACCACAAAACCCTAACCTAACAACAACAAAGATCCACCATAACATATGAAGATTACCTAAGACAATGCAAATCAAATGAAATCACAAAGATTATACCATCACATGTCCAATAGGGTTTGGATCTCCATTCTTCCTATCTCCATTGATCTTGCTTGATATATTTGCTCTCAGATTTTATGTGCACAAGAGCTCAACAAAGAACAAAATGTGGTTGCAAGTAGGATCGCCTATGTTCAAAAGCGTAGTGTAGTCAAGTAGTCAACGGGGGGGTTTGATAATGAAGGAAGCATCTCCTTATATAGAAGACACTATATGAAATGGAGGGATAAGATTGAGAGGTGTAAAAGGAGGCCGGCTATGATAAGAGGGTAGGTAAAAGAAATAATAAAATAATGAAAGGGTAGGTAGTGTATGAATTAAGAGATGAATGACATGTGTCATGGGTAGAAAAGGTTAATGAATTAATTAAATAAATAAAGATTTATTTAATTAATAGAAGGAGTGAGATCAATTAAATAAATAAGATATTTATTTAATTTACGAAAAGGATAATTTAAATAAATAAATGTATTTATTTAAATGAGAAATAAGGTTAGAAGAGGATAAATGAATTAATTAAATAAATAAGGATTTATTTAATTAATAGAAGAATTAGGCTTAAATAATTAAATAAATAAAATATATATTTAATTAGACTGGACAATTTTGGGTGTCTACAGGTATATATGCCTCATGATGATACACACAAGATTGGTTAACATACTCCAACCAATAGTATATATGCTTTTCATATTATATTGGTAATAGGAATCGTTCCTATTACCCATAGGTGGAATACTTGCCGAGTACTTGGCGATTTTTGAAGCGAGTTTTTTTTCTCAATGAGTCTTTATGCCATTAACTCGTAGAAGAAAGTTGCGGAGTTTTTTGGAAAAACTTGCCGAGTTTTTGGCAAGTTTTTCACAAAAATCCAGCGAGTCTTTGGCAAAAACTTGACTACATAAGAAAAAGAGGCCCAAACACGTCAAAAAATTATCTAATTTTTTTTTTCAAATCAGTCTCATTCTCTTCATTATAACATATACATGAAATACAACATTTAAGTATAAGTCAATACTTTAAGTTATATTTCATGTATATATTGACAGGATGTTTGAGAGTGGTTTTAGATATCTAGGAGTTATAATGCAAATTCTAGGTTTTAGAAAATATTTTAAATTTTTCAGACTTAGTCAAATTTCAGTAATCAGTAGGCTCCTATCAGCATTCTCTCACTCTCTCTATCTCACTCACTTTATCTAAATTTTAGACTTATCTATCTCCCTATCACTCTTCCTCTATCCCCTCTCTTTACCACTCTCTATCACACTCTCTCCTCTCTCCCCCAAGATCTGGACCTATCTCTCTACCCCTCTCTCTACCACTCTCTATCTCACTTTCTCCTCTCTTCTCCAAGATCTGGACCTATCTCTCTACCCCTCTCTCTCTCACTCTCAGACCTCCGCGAGGGGTGCTACCCTCAACCTAATTTTGGCAAGGTGGAGGAGCCACATCGGAATCCTAGGACTAGACCCTCTAGTTCTATCTCTCCCCTTGTTTTCACTAGAGCTGGGAAGAGGAAGATGTAAAATGTTTTGATGTAGTATTTATTTTTAGTTTTACAAGAACAATTTGCTATTCATTTTGTTTCAGTCTATCAGCCATCAGCATTCAACAAGAGGATGCTATTTTTTACCCAATTTGCATTTAAATCAATCAAATATATCTAGACTCAGCTTCTTTCTTTTGTGTACTCATTTATTGACTCATTGGATGCATCTCCTCATTGAATTTTGCAAAATATAATGCATTTCTAATTAAATTTAAGCAATTTTTCTAGCTGTCGAGTTTTCACCGAGTTTTTTTTTGGGCCTTGGCGAGTAGTTCAACTATGATAGGAAATATATTTTTTAGAAATGGGAAATAATTGCAGAAGGAAAAGAACCGACGAGAAAATATTCTACAGATTTTACCCCTTGGATTGAGCTGATCACATTGGAGATACATGAGGACAGCGAGATGAAAGAAATAACTTCCAAAGTAGAGGCTGAATCCCAACTGACCAACAGTGGGATTTGGGTGTCAAAAAACATAATGCAAAGAGTAAAATACTAATACAGACTATAAATCTTTCCTTCCAATAGCCCACATGTATTTAGGGATTTTTGTAATGCAAGTCTTAGTCCCCTCAAGCCTTAAGCTGGATGGCTGGAAGTGTTTCCCTCCTCTAAGCAGGATGTATATTAGAGTTTTATGCTGCACATGGAGTACACAAGTTATTCAATAAAGGTCTGAGGAGCTCATGTAGGACAGACTTATGCAACATTTGTGTTGTTGTAATGATTGTTTCCCAAGTCTTTCATGCTCGACATCAGTCAAATGGAAAAAGCATTTAATATTCTTTTGATTTGCAAGGATAAAATAGTAAATTAACAATAGATAGTGAGTTGTGTGCTTGTATCCTATCACAAATTCTTATGCTTCATAGCATGCCCTTCTAACTGCTGCTCATCTTGCTTGTTTAACTGTGTTTCGAAGAAAGGCATTCCAAGTGAAGCAATTTGTGGACCAACTTAAGAAGATTTCTAGATTTGAAGGTTTGGTCTATACATACTGGGATGAAAGATTCACGACAAAGGTGAATGTGAAAAGTTATCACAATTAAGGTTAATTTTTTTATCATGCTATCCAGAATTTAATTCAATTGTTTATGTCAGGCAGTGGAGTCTATGTTGAAGCCTTTGGACTTGCATCCATCACATATGAAACGAATTTTGGATAAATTTGCTGCGGTTGGCATTCTACAGGTAATGATAGTTCATTACAGCACAATGCTAGTTTTCCTGTACAGTGCCTTTAACATATGAGTGCATCAATTTTTGTAATGGTCATGCTATGTAGGGTTGTCTGGACGATTTTCAACGGCAGGTAAAGTGTTGTGTAGAGCCTGATTCATGAAAGTCATTATGCAAGCTTCCATTACAGGGTGTTTCCTCTTCACTTATATTCAACTCTAAACCTTTGAAACATTAACACTACCGGATTTCCCCATTTGCCAATGTCCATTCACTTTGTATTTGTAATAATGGGGTTTTCGTTTGAAAGCAATTGGCAGAAAATTAATTCTTAAATTGTGTACATAAAAGTAATCTGTTGCTGAGTGAAAACATGCTATCCATGGATTTGCTATGCCAAGATCGTAGTATTAGCTTATTAGCATATTCCTATATATTATTATACTAATGTATATTGCCTTCTATAGTAAGTGTTGCTTAAAATTTTAGGTTAACATGATGCAATGAAGACATTAATTTAACTGCTCCCATATTTGTGAAGAAGAGAGGAAAATTGATTCAGCACTTAGTGGGTTTTAAACTATTATCCATCAGGGTGTTCTACCAATTCTTAGTTCACATATCCTTCTCCAGTTCCTATTCCCATCCTCTTGAACCCCATCACCATTCTTTTCTGACCCATTTCCCATGCTATTTTCTTATTTAAAAATTGCTTCTAGGAATTTGGGGTTTACTTCTAGGTGCCCCTGTTTCAATTTTTTATGTTTCCCCATTCCCCCAAAAGCTAACTCAGGAACATATGTTGTAAATTCTGACAAGAGCCATGAATTCGTTTCTTGCCACCAAATTGATTCCACAAAGCTCCTTAGTGGAACTAAATGCATAGGTAATCATACTAGGCTGTTGTTCCTAAATATAGGTAATCATGTTAGGCTGTTGGACCTCAAAATGTTTATTACCTTAGGAACTCAAGTGGCTAATTTCTTTTAGCTTGACTTTATAAAAAATCATCATAATGGGTAAACATGGTACTGAGAGGGGCTACTAAGGAAATGAATGAGACAAGAAAACAAACTACAATAATAATTAGCAATTTTTAGGAAATATTTAATTTACAAAATACAAGAGAAGCTTTACCATATAAGATAATCACGGCCATATATTTGGTAGAATAGTAATACTTTTTTATATATTTGTATGAGGTTGATAAATGGGTTACTAGTGAACCATATAAGTGTGAATTTAGACGTTAATGAGTAATACATTTGAAGGATCAACACAGTGGTTAAATTAATGTGTCGAGAATATGAGGAGCCCTCATATTTTGTAAATACCATTTATTATTTATTGCTTGGTAAGGTATTGGATAACTGTTTGTGTAAACATGTCTTCATGCTTTCCTTTAATTTAATAGTTGGCATTTTGTTATAGGGGATAGAAAATAACACAAGACATTCTTACAAAGCACATTGTCTCGATGTGTCAAAAGATCTTGACACAAATGTTCATATTCCTTTTGAAGTTCGTTTATCATCTTATAAGTAGATTTCATAAACACATGCAAGAAGCTCTCATAATGCAACTCAAAGTAGTAAGGAAATTTGATTTACCAAAAGGAACACTAATATATTGTAATATATACCCTTGATATTTTTATAATAGTTTTTTTTTTCGTTCTGATTGCAGGTTTGGATGCCAATGAAAATAGTATCTTCTGATTATTGTTCTCAGATTTCATTCCCAAATAAGGACATACATAAAACACATTTTATTGAAAGATAGAAAAGAAACAATGCGCATTTAAACAAGTTTACCATCAAGACTTCATTAACTTCATTCATACAATCTGAAATAAGATGAAATACAAATTGAAGAAATAAGATCACTTAGATTTGTTATCAGCTTTCACAAATAAACTTCCTTGTCACTAAGCTTTGCCTCCAAAGAACATTACATCATTAACCATGCTTCTCCAAGCTATATCAAAGCAGAAAAATCATTTGCAATGATTAGTCCTCCCAATGAAGTCCAACGCCTTCAAGAGAGGATTTCCAACTTGAAAAGTAGACTCAGAAAATTTTGCAATAAGCAGGGTCGATTTCCTCCTAAAATCCCAAGTTCTCCAAAAAACTCACCAAATGTGTTCCAAACTGCTCAAGTCCTTTCTAATCATTCAAGTGCTCTTTATACATGTATTTGACCTCATCAAAATGCAGATTTAAGCCACCCAAGACTCCCACATGCCAAAGAAGGATTGCACAACCCTCCAAAAGGGGCAACTAGCATAGACAATTCAGCTCTTCACCAAAACTCCCAAATGACCTATCAAACATAATCGCCCAATTGAGGTAAATGATTAGCAATGATGCCTAGAACCATATAAAATTCATCCAATGAGATATAAGCAAAAATGTGGTTTCTAAATCTCAGAAAATGATATCAACAACATTGAGAAATTGCTCAAAACACACCAAAATTGAACAACACTCTCCAAAAGTACTGAACACACCAAAACTGAATACCCACTTCAAAAAATTTCAATAATTTTCATCATCTTCAAATCTTTATTTCCAAAACTCAAGCCAAAAACATTGACAACTCAAACTGTAAGCTACAACCAGCCAGGGAGGGTCTTTCACTCCCAAAGCCAGCTCAACTGAAGAGAGTTCTTATCCTCAACAATCACAAAGGGAACTCTCCAAATTCATTCCAACAACATTTCCTTATCTTTGCTGATTGAGAATAAGAGAATTAAAGACAACTCAAATCTATTGAGTTGGAGGGAAAAATTAGGGCAACACAAATTGAAATATTATTTTCCTTCAAAACCCTCAACATAACTTTTTAAAAATCACTTAAGTTTCCCCATGTTGTTGAGGCATCCACTTTTGGGGCCACTTTATTGACTAGGTGCGACAAGGATACATAACAATCCCCCCTCTTCAAGATTGCTTGTCCTCAAACAACAACAAGTCTAGATGTAAATTCTACTCACTCTCCCACATTCCATCCTCCTTTGCCAAGTTTTTCCACTTCACCAAGTATTCTCTGATAACCCTTGTCTGAAGAGTACACTCCCTCAAATCAATCACTGCCCCCAGAATCAATATCTATTTGCCTTTTTTATTTGAAGGAGGCAACTTTGTAGAAGGAATCACATTACACCGAAGTGCCTTTTTGAGGTGTGATACATGGAAAACATTATGCACCTTGCTACTCTTAGGTGGCTCAAGCTCTTAAGCAACCTCCCCAATCCTCTTAGTGACTTGAAATGGCCCATACAAGTGAGGTTTCGACTTCTCTTACCCACTCTTTTTGAGAGTGGACTATTGGTAAGGCTACAATCTTATGTAGAAATTGTCTCCTACCTCAAATACTCATTCAATAAGATGTTGATCAATATACATCTTTTGCTGATTTTGAGCATGTTGGATGTTATCTATCAAAGATCTCATGATATCTAAACTCTCTTGTAACAAATCTTTGGCTCTAGGTACTCTGCAATATACAAAAAGTAAATCAATGAAGCGAGGAAGTTCATAACCATATAATGCCATGAAAGGAGATATCCTAATAGTCATATGGTAGGTGGAGCTATAACAATACTCCCCCAAATGCAACCACTTAACCCATGCCTTATGCTGCCTTGAAAAAATAGTTGTGCGGGTATTCTTCCACCCATTTATTGATAGTCACAGTTTGTCCCTTTGTTTGGGGTGTTAGCTAATGCTAAGAGTCAACTATGTTCTGCAATAACTTAAACAACTCTTGCCAAAACATGTTCATAAACTTGTCGTTCCTATCATTGATGATGTTCTTGGGTGTTCCATGGAGTGTAAAAACCTCTCAAAAATAAATATGCCACATATACTATTGTAAATCCTTCTAAAATGACATAAAAATGAACAAACTTAGTCAATTTGTCCACTACCACATAAATGTAGTCCTTCCCTTGCTCCTCGGAAAGTTTTGTTAGCCAATAGGCTATATAGTGTGAGGTTCTACTCAAAACCTGCCTCACGCTAGAAAGATGGAAATCCATCTTGTACGTGGTAAAGTGGGTCGGAAATCCATCCTGTTATACAATCTTTTTCCTCCCGATAACAATCTTCAACTACCTGTTTTGTGGGACACACCATCAACTGGAATGTTCATAACATCAAATCTTGTCCTCCAAAATCAAATTGTGTCTTTGTCAAATCTTACCTTTAAATGGTATCTCCTACTTCTTTATCTCTCTCATCAAAATATCTCCAGTCTATTTTCTTTTTATCCACCAACATTGAACCATTGCAAAAATATCATAGCTTCTAATATTCATTTCCTTCACCACATCCACGTCCATTCCAAATCTATTTTGTCATATTTGGGCACCTTGCTTGGCAGGGTGTAATATATTTGCTACGAATCACCCCAATAGTCGTTGCCTCATTCCTCTACTATACAACCTTAGATTCATCTATGAAGTTGTCGTCTCTTTCACATGCTTGCGTTTATTACAAATAATCTGGTAGATATGGACAAAAATGTGGAAGCATCGACGAGACGTGAATTGCTTCACACCCAATAAACCAAATGCCTTGTTTGGAAGAATTTAGAAGCTTTCAACAAGTTGCAATTGGCATGTGTAGCACTAGAATTCACAACTTTGGCAGCATCCTTCTTGCTTGTGCCAAAATGGGAGCTTAGGAATAGGCTATGCACATCCATCAAGTATCCCAATAGACGTATGCAAAATATGCAAGCGTAGGCAAGGCACGCCAATTATTTGACATAATTCCTCAAAGAGATTTGATCTTCTGGAATGACATGATTGCAGGATATGTCTACATAGACAAGGCATGTAGTATATCAGAAAAGAGATGTTTGACATAATAGCCATTTTTTATGGAGATATGGTGCATAATACAAATATGCAAAGTTTGTAGAAAAGATATTATGAAATCATACCAAAGCATATTCTCTCCCCCACATTGCTACTTAATCTATTCATAGTGGAGGAAACTTGGAAGACATGCATGCTTTGGATTTTGTAAAAGTGTTTTGACATAGACTACGTGTAGGTTAATTGTGCTTGATCAACATGTCCAATTTGAGTTATTCACAAACATGTGAAACAAGGCTTTTTCTAGATTTATACTTATATAAAATAAAACATATGTGGAACCCGAGGCACAATATGCTATAAAAATTATTTTAAAAGAATCACTAATTAGTTATTCACAATATTAATTCACGAGACATACTTCAACTTGGTGACTACCTACTGTATACTATCTAAATCATCAACCTCCTTAGAAAATGATATTGTATGCATTCAACATATATGAGTTATTCACAATATTAATTCACGAGACATACTTCAACTTGGTGACTACCTACAATATACTATCTAAATCATCAACCTTCTTAGAAAATGATATTGTATGCATTCAACATATATGCTCTTATGTAATATTAGTCTTACATCTTAATTAATTTGTTTAAATGGGAATTGACTACTTTTGCATGAGTCTGTTTACTCATGATATCTATGTTAAATTATTAATTAAGATGAAATAATGTAAACTCTAATCTACATAAAATCTCTTCATTTACACAATCTCAATCAATTGGAGTACTTATTTGACATACGAACTATAGTTTATATTTAAAAATTGACATACAAACTATAGTTTATATAAAAACTTTATTTCCAAGTCAATAGACATGTACTAGAGAGAAGAGCCACTATATTGGGAATATTTTGGTTTATGAATTTTTTTTTATTTTGTAAAATTGTTGTTTTTCTTTCGTTATATTGTTGTATGTGGAACATTTTGATAATATATAAAAAACTCTTATATTGTACCAAATATAAACATCATTAGGAATGAATCACAAAGTATTAAAAAAATAGCATAATATACTATCTGAAAAATAGTCCAATTTAATTTCTGAGTTTTCAATTATTTTATGAAAATAGTTTAATTTTTTATTAGATTTTAGAAATATATTTCCTTTCAAGCTCATGGACCCAATTTTATTTATATTTTTTAAGTTCTCAACTTCACTAACTGAGTTGAATAGTATGTACAATATCATTTGATGTTAAAAGTCAAATTTTCTTAATGTGAATACCAAAATAAATTTCCCTAATGATGTGAGAAGTTCAATTAGATATGAACTTTTGTTATTTTTTTACATTCTAAAAGAGGAATTTTAAGGTTGTTGCATACATTTGTTATAATTTTTTCTATTTTATATTATATTGAGTTGATAAATATTTTTATTATATTGTTCTATATTTTTATAAAATGGGAAGAAATTTATTAATATATTGAAATATTTTTAATTTTTATGTCAATGTTTTTTTTTATTCAATTAAAAAGAAATTTATTAGTATATTAGACCTATTTTCAAATTACTAATTATATTTTAATATTTATATGACAAATTAATTTATGTTTTGAGTTTATGAATATTAACTAAATTAATTGTGTTCAAGCTAATTGATTGAATAAATGAGATCTCAAGAGAAACTAATTGATTTAATATGCAAAATTTGAGATATAAGACATTGATATTGAAAGTAAAACTAGAGGGCTTAGGTCTTTTCATTTTGGACACAATATTAAATGGATATTATTTCAATCGTTTGAACTAAATTATGACTATAATTTTAGGGGTTCACCCAATTTGAATTTGTATAATCGAGTTTGAATTCAAATAGAGATCGTGAAACTTCCACATATTTTCATCCATCTTTCTATATATATAAAATTATTTATATAATCTACAAAGTAAAAGTAAACCTACAAAATTGATATTCTACACAAAAAATGAAATTTATTGCATCATATGTTAAGTGTTACACTAATTAAATTGTAGTCTTCATTTTAAACTTGTAATTGGGTCTCTTGGAGAGGTATTAGATATTATGTACAAAACTGGCTTTAAACCACCCGATTTACCTTTGTACATAGTGGTGCGATTTGATAATTACAATGGCCTACTATGGAACCAAGATTACCCAAAAAGTATACCTATAACACCCATATGTCTAGATAATTATAGACAAATACCACTATCCATGGCATGGATAGGTTAAGGCTGATGATTTGTATAAATTAGTGTTGTATTCATGTAAGATGTGTGTCTGCGGCAGTGTCTATGATCTAAGAGAGTATTGTATGTGCGAACAAGTGAATTTGTCTTTCGGTAGAGGAGAAGAGCAAATAAGTGTTGTTGTGTAGATAGTGTGCTTAACCAGAACTGTAATCAGGCATTTGGAGATGTTATTCTTTTAGTTCATGTAATCCAAATTGTTGTTTGATCTTTGTAAGACATTGAGCCTTCCCAGGGTTGTTGCCCTTTGTTGTTTTTGAGTAGTGAGCTCTAGGCAGTGTGCTTGAATGCATGTGCATTCCCCATTGTAATATTTACACATACTATTGTAGAGTATCATCATATTGTGGGTAGGTTCCCACCGTGGCTTTTCCCTTAACCGGGTTTTATACGTCAAAAATCAATGTGTTATGTGTGTTGTTGATGTGGTGTTTATCTTTGTTATTGTTGTTCCTGATGAGATCTAAAGTTGAGGTTAATTTGTTTGAGTTTGGTGAAAACTGATTCACACCCCCTCTCAGTTTTCTTGTATTGTTGCTATCAACAATTGGTATCAGAGCTAGATCCTCTGGAAGGAGTTTGACCGCTTGGGGAGATCAAGGATGGCAGTTGTTGTTTTCAAGAAGGAGAGTCTGAGATTTGATGAAACTAATTACTCTATATGGAAGAACTAGATGAAAGTTCACTTGATTTGTCTTGGAGAAGATTATTGAAAGATCACAAAGAAATGCATGCATTGTTCCTTTGAATGGTCCTATTATTGCAACTGAGATCAAGGATGCTGAACATAATAGAAGAGCTAAGGAAGCATTGTTGAGTGCCCTGACCGATGCAAAGATGTCTAATGTGATGGGATTGCAGACTGCACATGAGATTTGGGAGAAGCTTGAAACCTTGTATGAAGGAGATAAACATGTGAAATTTGCTAAATTTAAGAGCTTGAAAGGAAAGTATGAGTTGCTGAGAATGGGAGAAGATGAGAACATTTCATTCTTTATGGTTAAAGTGAATGATCTTGTGTTGAACATTAGGTGTGCCAATGGAGTCCTTGAAGAAGATGAGATTGTAGCTAAAGTTTTGAGATCTTTGCCTCGTGCTTATAAACACAGTTATTGCTATTGATGTGAGTTGGAATGTGACAAATATGACAAGAGATATGCTGGTTGGTAAGCTTGCTGCTTTTGAATTGAGCGAACTTGGTGAATCACATGGCAAAGCTGAGACTACATTTAAAGCTATTGTATCTGAGAAGTAGAAGTATGATCCAGGAGAAAGTTCAACTAGGGTGTCCAGATATGAAAGGGAAATGAGAGATATGGAAGAATAGGAAAGAGAATTAGATCAAGAGCTTGAAGCACTAATTGCCAAAAGATTGCTTAAGGGAGCTGGTAAGTATGAAGGGAAGTTGCCTTTGAAATGTTTTTCATGCAATAAGATTGGTCATTTTGCTTCTAGGTGTCCTAAAAAAGCAGAAAGAGTGTCAAAGTTTGATAAGCCCTACAAGCCTAACCAAAAGTTTAGATATTAGAAGAAATGCTATTATGTTGCTGATGAAGGTGTGATAGATGATGAGTCTGAGAAAGGGAATTTAGAAGATGAATTTGTGTTCATTGCTATCAAGGAAGATGATCCGATATCTGTTGATTCTACCAGCTGTATTTTTGAAGAGAAAATTTTGACTGCTAAAATTGATGAGAAAGATGAATGGGTGATTGACAGTGGTTGTTCACATCACATGACAGGTGATAAAGGTAAATTTGTGAATATGGAGAAGTATGATGGCAGTGTAGTGAGATTTGGAGACAACAAAGCTTGTGTAATATGTGGTAGAGGTTCTATTTCTCTTGATGGTAAGCATAATACTGATGATGTTTTATACGTTGAAGGTTTGAAGCATAATCTTTTGAGTGTTTGACAGATGGTTGATAAGGGATATGATTACAATTCAGGAATGGGAAATGTAAGATCTTGAATAGCTCCGATATAGAAATTGCATTAAGAACTAAAACTAAAGGTAATATCTTTCATCTAAATGCCGGTGAGAAAAGTTGTTTGATTTCTCAGATTGATGAAAGTTGGTTGTGGCATAGGAGAATGTGTCATGGTAATTTTGACTGTATGATTAAGATTAGTTCTACTCAAGCTGTTAGAGATGTGCCTAAGATAGTGAAGCCTACTAATCCAATATGTAAAGAATGTCAATTGGGAAAACAAACAATAATTTCATTCAAGAGCAAATTGTATTCATCTAATGGGTTATTAGATCTTGTGCATACTAATTTATGTGGACCTTCTAAAGTGAGAAGTTTGCAGGGTGACAAATACTTTATGTTGCCGATTGATGACTATTCTAGGATGATGTGGGTCACTTTTCTAAGGGATAAATTTGAAGCACTGGAGAAATTCAAAATATTCAAAGCTAGAGTGGAGACAATGACAAGATTGAAGTTGAAGTGCCTAAGGTTTGATAGAGGAGAATTCACTTTCGGTGAGTTTAATTCCTTTTGTGAAGAACCTGGAATTATGAGACAGTTATCTGCTCCAAGAACCTCTCAGCAGAATGGAGTTGTTGAAAGGAAGAGCAAAACTATTTTGGATGCTGCTAGAACTATGATGATTGAAGGGAATGTTCCACATATCTATTTGAGAGAAGTTGTTAGCACTACTGTATATGCATTCAACTGGGTGCATATAAAAGGTGATTCTGGTAAGACCCCTTATGAACTATCGTTTGGTCATGTTCCTACAATTAGATATTTCATAATCTTTGGAAGCAAATGTTATATCAAAAGAGATGGGGATGTAGGAAAATTTGATGCAAGATGTGATGAAGGAATCTTTTTGGGATATTCTACTAAGAGCAAAGCCTATCGATGTTACAACAAGAGACTGAGAAAGATAGTTGATGAAAATCATGAGAAGAAAATCAAAGCATGCGGATATGAGTCTGATGATTAGGATTTTACTTCAAAGCAAGTGCAGACTGAGAGCTTAAAGCAGAGTGATCTTGAAGAGATAGTAGATCCAGATGCTACTGTCGGTGAAGAAGTTCAAGAGACTGAAAATCAGATCAATTAGAAGACTCGTAGGTATGTAAGATTAAATCATTTAGAGAATCAGATTATTGGTGATAAAAATAAAGGTGTGATGACTAGGAGATGAATTGCTGTTGAAGAAACATGTTTGATTTCCAAAATTGAGCCTAAAGATGTTGCTGAAGCTTGTAAAGATGAAAATTGGGTAAAAGCTATGAAAGAAGAGTTGGATCAAATTTAGAAGAACAAAACATGGGAACTTGTTCCAAGACCTAAGGTCGAGAATGTAATTGGTACTAAATGGGTGTTCCGAAATAAACTGAATGAAGATGGAGAAGTTGTTAGAAACAAAGCAAGATTGGTTGTAAGGGATATTCACAAATGGAAGGTTTTGATTTTGAGGAGACTTTTGCTCTGGTAGCTAGAATTGAAGTTATTAGACGTATATTAGATGGATGTGAAGTCAACATTTTTGAATGGTGAATTGGAAGAGGAAGTTTACATTGAGCAACCAGATGGATTTTCATTGACAGATGAAGAAGACATGGTATGCAGATTGAAGAAAGCATTGTATGGATGCAAACAAGCCCCTAAAGCTTGGTATGCTAGATTGGACAGGTATTTAATGAAGTTGGGATTCTATAAAGGTACCGCTGATAGTAATTTGTACTTCAAGATTGATAATGATAATATTTTGATTGTTGAAGTCTTTGTTGATGACATTATTTTTATAGGAGATGATGATTTTAGTAAGAAGTTTGCTAATGATATGCAAAAAGAAATTTAGATGTCTATGATAGGTGAGATGAAATTGCAAATTACACAAATTGACAAAGGCATTTTCATATCTCAATTTAAGTATTTGAAGAAATTGTTGAAAAAGTTTGAGTTAGATGATTCCAAACCTGTTGGAACTCCTATGGTGACTGGATGCAAGATGACAAAAGATGATGAATCTCCGAAGGCTAACCAGACCTTGTATAGATCTATGATTGGTGGATTTCTATATTTGACTCAGACTAGACTTGACATAATGAATGTTGTATGTCTTGTTGCAAGATTTCAGGATGATCCTAAGGAAAGTCATGTTACTACTATGAAGAGGATATTTAGATACTTGAAGGGAATAGTTGATTATGGTCTATGGTATCCGAAGATTGATGATTTCACTTTAAATGTTTATACTAATGTTGATTGGACAGACAATGTTGATGACCAGAAGGGCACTACTGGTGGAGCATTCTTTTTGGGAAAGAAGTTGATTTCTTGGGCAAGTAAGAAGCAAGATGCTATTTCTTTATCTATCGCGGAAGCTAAATACATTGCTGCTGCTAGCAACTGTACTCAGGTATTTTGGATGAAGCCGATGCTGAAGGATATTAGAGTTGTTTACAATGAGCCTACTGTTATATATAGTGATAATTCTGGTGCTATCAATATTTCTAAGAATCTAGTGTTGCATTCTAAGACAAAACATATATCAATCAAGTTTCATTTCTTGAGAGAGAAAGTGAATGAGAAGGAAGTCAAATTGGAGTATGTACCTACAAAGGAACAAATTGCATATATCTCTACTAAGCCTTTGCCTGCAGAAACATTTGTATATCTGAGAGAGAAGTTAGGGGTGATTGCCCCTCTTGCTGTGAAGTAGATGTATTGAGTTGCATCAATCCGGTGGACTTTATAGTCTTATCTTGTTATTTGGATTGATGAGTGGGTACTGCTGCTCCGAAGTAGTAGTCAATGTGTGGTTCAGTTGATCTGATTTGTGAGTGTGTCTAAAGGGGAGAGATGCATGTGAAAAACCGCCTTATCTATCTGATATGGATAGCTATACATATATGATCTCGAGGGGTGGGGGGGGGGTTGCTGGAGTTGATTTCTTTCTTTGCATTAATTGTTTTTCACATTCATATGTTGCCATCAATGCCAAAGGGGGAGATTGTTGGATATTAGAGTTGTTGGAACATGTTGTTGTCAGTGATGTCAACATATTCCTGTATTGCAGAGAATTAGTTTGCTGCAGAGAGTTGACTTAGTTTCGGTGATCTGTTACAGATGTGTTGATGCGGATTAATGGGTTTTTAGATACCTATCTCTAGTTGATTCAGTATGAGTTTCAGTGTTCCGAAAGGTGATTTAGTCGAGTTATGTGATCCAGTGTGATGGTTGGTTCTGTGTTGCAGAGAGTTATGATTTCTGGATTGTATTGCTCTGGAATTGACTCATGTTGTGCGTATTTTGGAGAGTGTTTGGGATGTTAATGTGTGTCCTTAGATCAGATGGTTCACTATTTGGAACTTCACAAGCGTATCTTTTAGTTTGTCAGTTGGTGTTCTTGAGCTCCGGTGATGGGATAATGGTGATTCTTGTTATCCGATTTGTTGTGGTTATTGTGGTGGAATTCACATTGCTTGTTGATGTTCTTTGATCGTGTTCTATGCATTTTGGTGGTCCGCTTTGATCGTGGTGCGCGTTATTGAAGATTTTATTGGTCTAGTGGTATTCTTCGTGTTATGTGACGTATTTGGTGGTTTAGCGTGTTGTCGATGATCTTAGCAAATTATTTGGTGGTTTTGCATGTTTGAAGATTTGATTTGGGTCCATGCTATGTCCTTGTCGACATTGTATTCGTCTGGTTATTGATTTATGTATCGTATGATGCAATTTTGTAATTAGGTCTTATGTGTTGAGTCAACCTTAAGGTTAAGGTTGATGGTTTGTATAAATTAGTGTTGTAATCATGTAAGATGTGTGTCTATGGCTGTGTATACGATCTAAGAGAGTATTGTATGTGCAAACAAGCGAATTTATCTTTCGGTAGAGGAGAAGAGCAGAGAAGTGTTGTTGTGCAGATAGTGTGCTTAACCAGAACTATAATCAAGCATTTGGAGATGCTATTATTTCAGTTCATGTAATCTGGATTGTTGTTTGATCTTTGTAAGGCAGTGAGCCTTCATAGGGTTGTTGACCTTTGTGGTTTTTGAGCAATGAGCTCTAGGCAGTGTGCCTGAATGCATGAGCATTCCCCATTGTAATATTTACACATACTACTGCAGAGTATCATCATATTGTGGGTAGGTTCCCACCATGGTTTTTCCCTTAATTGGGTTTTCCACGTCAAAAATCCATGTGTTATGTGTGTTGTTGATGTGGTGTTTATCTTTTCTATTGTTGTTCCTAATCAGATCTAAAGTTGAGGTTAATTTGTTTGAGTTTGGTGAAAACTGATTCACCCCCCCTCTTAGTTTTCCTGCATTGTTGTTGCCAACAAAGTGACATCTAAGCACTTAGTACCAACCTATATAGGAAGAGTACTAAAACCAATAGTAGGCCAAGGAAAACCATCATGCACCTTAACCATAACATCATATGTATTATATGTTACTTGATGCAATTGTTGAGTAAAAATATGCTCTCTAGTAATCACATTCACCATGCATATCAGATCAATGAGCACCCTTCATGGGAGTTTGTCTTTGATCTTCATAGTAATATATAATGGGCCATCGGGTGCAACAATAGTCTCACTAGGATTGAAGGTAATGCATAGGTCTTTTGTAGGTTTATGCATACCAATGAGGTTCACAACATTATTAGATTATATACCAAGGTCATTGGTGAAGATTTGGAGATTTTGGTTAGGAGGAGCTACATACTTATTTCCTTTGCCATTCATACCAACTTCAGATATAGTATTATTATCAATAAAGTATTGAATCTTATGTCTCAATTGGTAACATTTCTCTATTTCATGACCTAGTTGACGATGATATTAACAAAAAGCTTTAGGATTATGCGAAGCTAGTAATGGTTTAGTAGGGTCAATAGGTTTGATAGGAGGAAGTTGCAACACGTTAGAATTCATCAACCTCAACATTATACTATACAAATACTCAAAAAGAGGAGTTAATTCTTTTCTAAAGTATTTGGATAAAGGGGCCACACCCAGTGTTGTGGCTTTCACTTGAGTGTTGATGTTATCATTTATCTTGATGAAACCTTTGTTGTGTTTGAACTTCATAAATGATTGTTCAGTGCTCTCATTCTTATCAACCAGAGCCATTGAAGAAGATGATTCAAATTGACTCACTTGAAACTAATAATTATGAAGCAATACACAAAATTGTGTGAAAGAAGTAAAATCATAAAATAGAAGCTTATCTCTAATGTCCTATTATAAATTAGAAATAGAAATTATTTGAACATCATGATCAAGCATATGATAAGTAATTTGTGAATGCAAATGTTTATATCTACCAATGAAATCAATCACTTTTTCTTTAACTCCTAGCTTACAATGAATCGAATCAGTCAGTAATCTTAGGACCAATGTTATTTTGATATTTTTCAGTCAAATCATTAGCCAATTGTTGGAAAGAAGTAAAAGAATAGGGAGACAAAGAACAATACCAATGCAAGTCTTTATCTTTAAAGGTTCGAGTAAATAATTTTGCCATGGGTATTTGATCATGAGAGGAATCACTACACATGGTTTGAAATATCTTCACATGAGTCAAGGGGTGACCTTTTCCATTGTATAACTCCAATTAAGGAATTTCCACATGTTTAAGAGGAACTACATGAACAACCTCATCAGATATTGGGCTCACTACATAAAATGTGGGAACATTTAATTTGGATTGAATTAAAAAAGCCAATTGGTGTTGTAAGGATGAAATAGTCTAAGCTAGGTTATTGATAGAACTGCTTCAATGGATGGATTGTAATTGGGCATATTGGATTGTGACGGAGGAGTAATATTGTTGTAAGTGCAGGTTGAGAATAAGGAGGGGGGACATTATGGTATGTTGGTATGGGATATGGTTGTGAAACTAATGGAAGACTCCCTAAAGGTGGTATATAAGAATATTGATTAATAGGATTACCCCCATGACTGACATGTGTAGGATTAACATTTTGTGTGAAAATAGTCATGATATAAGATGTAAATGTACGCACACTAGGAAAGGATGTAGACATGGGAATGGAACAGTTAACTTGGCTAATGGATTGAAAGTAACCAAAAAATTTGGCACAACTTTTGATTGGCATAATATTGGTATCAACAATATGAGCAAGGCCACGCAACACATCCATACCTATCTTATCACTTTGAACCATTATCTTCAATCCTTCAATCAAGGGGATTGCCTCACTTTTTGGATGTTCTTGACCCATCCATTGTTGAAGATTATCTAATTCATTGTCAAGCTTCTCCAATTGGTCACTGGTAATCCATGTTAGTGAGTCATCCTCATCATGAGAAGTATGAGAGCAATGATCTGCCATGATATGAGGTATATCATGTATGGGATTAGAGGAAGCACCAACATTCACATGAAAAAGGTTAGTTAACTAGGGCTCCATATCCTTAGTATTTAAACCTTGGGAAGCCCTAAGTTTGTAACTTCTTCTCACTGGAATATGGGATGTAGGACTAAGGGTAACAAAACTCATGCACAAAGAAGGAAATATTGAATACAAAGATTTAAAATGTAAACTATGATCAAGAAATGCATTTTCTTTGTAAAATAATTAATTAACTAATAAATTAAATAATGTGAATTAGATATTGAACACTAGATGCATCTAAATTTAAATATAACATGTCATAATAATCAGATCTAAGCATACAATTAAAAATTATGCAACCCACAAATCAAGTTTTAAAAAATGAATTAGGGTTTTTATAAATTTAACTCCTAAATTTGTGTGATTCAAGTGCATATATGAACTATGAGTCTAGATATGAATGTTTAAGTGCATACAAATCAAATCTGAAAATATAAATCAGAAGTAATGCATATGTTGGGTTCACCAAAAATGTTTTTTGAACTAGCTATCAAATTAATGTAACTATGCGTGCATAAGAGATGTGTTTCAAAATGATTGCAAATATGAATCAATGTAACGCATACAAATGAGATCTGAAAATGAAAATAAAAAATAAGCATAAGACATGTCGGATTCACTAAAAAATATTTGGCATGGAAAGTTAGGGCTTCACCATAATGTGGGTAAAACCACTAATTTTATGGGGTTAAACCTTCACATTTAAAAAAGGAATGCAAACCAATAGATCTAGCCACAATTCAATTAAAGAAATGACTGAGATGATGATTGGTTTTGTGTTTGATTTCTCTTTTGGATTTGAAGTTGTATTTGAATTGTAAAATTCGATCTAGGAAAAATAATGAGGAATTGAAGCAAATAGAAATGACATACTATTCCATATTTTAAACATAGTTGCAGATAGAGATCTGAGAAAGGAAAATGAGTTGGAACCTATTGTTGCAAAAACCAGGATGAATTATCAGGACTAGGAAGGTAGAGTATCCTAGTCCTACAACTTTCGAGCAAACAAGTGAGATGCTTTTTTAGAGCAAGGAGACACATAATCCACTATTAGAAAATCAATCAAAATTATCAAGACTAGGGTGGTGGGAGCTACCCGGTCCTTTGCTTTTTGCACTTATAAAATTGAATGTATTAGTCATCATTTGTTATGTATCTTCGATCGCATCACCTAAATCAATTGAATGTTTTCATCATCATTTGTTATGTATCTTTGATTGCATCACCTAAATCAATTTCACACACACACACACACACACACACACACACACACACACACACACACACACACACACACACACACACACACACACAGAGAGAGAGAGAGAGAGAGAGAGAGAGAGAGAGAGAGAGTGGTTCTAGATAGGGGTTTTGCCTTGGGTCAAATCCTGAGTTAGGAATTAACCTTGAAATTGAAATGATAATCGAAATGGAAATGAAATTGAATTATAGCAGGATCCTTTCCTTTTGATGGAAAGGCTATATTTGAATTTGAATTCTTATAATTGAATTTGATACCTTGATGAATCTTTCTTGAATCCTCATGCCAAGGGTTTATGATGTCATGTAGAATGTCTTCATGGAAGGTTGATCATGAATGCCATCTTGAATGCTTGAACTCGACTTGACCTCTCTTTCAATGATGATTGCTTGCTCTTTCAAATTAAATTTGTTAGAGTGTAAATGAGAGAGATCAATCCATCTATCTTTCAAATGAGAGGGGTAGGCTTCTTTTTATACTTAATTGTCCAAAAATTATTTGAATTTCCAAAGTAGGTTGACATGGGACCTAAATTCCTACCCAATTGAAGTGACTGTTGATGAGACAGAATTTGGGTCCTGATTAGGAGGACCAAGGCAGTGGGGACACCTTGGTCCTATTAATTAGGACTCAAATTTGAACAAGAGTCGGCAAAGGGAGTTCAAAATACAATTTTTTGGAAGATGTGAGAAAAATCAAAGTAGACGTCAAGCACTAAAATACAGAACACCAAGGTGAGGTCTAGGTGAGGATGAAATTGTTTGCAGATACAATTTACAATGCTATACATGTAAAATCTCCTCCTCTATCAAGCCTTGGAAATTTGATTCTACCATCTATTTGATTCTCAACCATTGGCTTGAATACTTTAAATCTATCTAATTCTTCAAACTTTTCTTTCAAAAAAGTAATCTATGTCATTCTAGAGTAATCATCAACAAGTAGCATAATATACATTTCTCCTTTTAGTCCTCTTGTCCTTGTAGGTCCACACTGGTCAATATGAACCAACTCCAAAGGCTATGAAGTAGTACGCTCCATATTTTTGAATCTCCTCTTTGTTTGGTTTCCCAACTAACATTCCTTGCACACAGTATCAACATGGTTGATAATTCTATTGGTCCCGACCAGTGCTGAGAGGGGAGGGATGAATCAACACTATATCGATTTTACCAGTTTTAACCTTAATCAAAGTTTCTACTCAAACTTAACACTTATCAGTATAAGAAACATTAATAAGAAACATGCACACATAAAATCAATCACACATGAACAACAAGGTTTATTACATGGAAACCCAAATGGGAGAAAACCATGGTGTGAGTAGAAACTCATAAAATCTGCACTCTTCTGCAGTACACCTGGTGAGGAGCCATACCTGTTAGGAGATTACAAAGACACTATCAGGTGCCACCCGGTCAAGGGATTTTCTTTAAGGCCTGTTAGAACCTTTACCCTATTAAAGGTAGCCTTGTTAAAGGACTTAGGATCATCAATTAAGATGTCGCCCGATTAAGGGATTTTACAAAGGGACCCGTTAAAGTCCACTCGGTTAAGGGATTTTACTGTTGTAGTTATTAGAAAACAACAAAGAGAATGATTTTCTATTATAGATTCTCTTAGCTTAATTAGATCCAATTGAAGCTCTTTGTTTTGACTATCGGTTACACTTGCTTTGCACTCTACTGGTGCTCTGCATTACACTTGCTCTGCACTCTACTAGTGCTTTGCATTCTTTCTCTACTCTTCACACTATCTGAGCTCTACACACTCTCTTCACCACTCTACTATTCACTTAGTAGTTTTGCACTTTTCTCACCTTGTTGGATTGCCTCTCTTCAAAATTGCACTTAGCAATTTTATAATCAAAACATTTTGGTTTTCGCCAAAAACGTTTATACCATATTTTGCCAACACATAATTGTTGTTTCCTAAATGAGTTCAGACCTAAAACTCGATAAATTTGAAATTCAAATCTTCCCGCACTTTCTCTACACCCTCTCCATCATTCTTGCCAACAACTCATCCTTATTTGCCATCCAACTCATAATTTTAGCAACTTCTGGGTCGTGTTTTGCCTTTTTAATACGAACCAAAAATCTGCACAAATGTCGCCTTAACTGGTTGTTAACTGCTGTAGACTTCACTAGCAGTTTGTTTGATGATGTCTCACCTTGACTGACTCATCTTTGGTCATCGCATCCAACTTATCGGTCACTTCTCTGAGATTCTTGGTGGATAGCATCCTTCAACCTATATCACTGATTCACTGGTGTAACTCTTCATCTTTTGCCACCAGTCACTGATCATCAATCAGACTGATCAGCTGTCTGTCTAGAGTGTTCTGGTCGTACATAAGACTACTAAACTGCAATCTGAGTCACCTCCCGTGAATGCATCATCATTTCAACTGCCAGTTTAAGAAACTAATCTCAACATCTATTAGATGCTTGACTGACCGGTTAGGTACTTTGTTTATCCTTCAACTGATTAGTCTTCGACCAACACACTTCTTAAGTGTGTCAATAATGCATATTAGGGAAGTACTGAATCATCCATATTGTTTGCAGCCACGAGTAAACCATTGAGGTTTACCACACCTCCTTGCCTATGAGCTTGACCTTATTCACCGGTAAGTGTTAGTCATCAATGTCAATACTAACTGATGAACTAGTTGTGCCAACACCATTAGTTATGCCAAAAATCTCCCCCTTTTGCATTGATGGCAACACTTCAAACTTCTCTTTTAGCAACCAGTCACTTCTGCTCCTGCTGTACCGATAAGCTACTCTGTTTGATCTTGAGTAAAGATCTTACTCCCCCTTTCACTAGCTTCCATTCATGTCACATCTGACTTCATCTTCCTTCATGTTACATCTGACTTCACTCCCCCTTTGACAATAATGCCAAAGGTGTAGTCTAGACATCCTATTTCACATACTGCAATGATTGCTCCCCCTAACAGGAGTAGTCCATAGTCATCAATCCAAATACATAGAATTTTTAGGAAAATCATATCGGATTGATGTTGTTTCGATCTTCACTCACCTTAGAGCATGCAGGGGAATTACCCCTATCTTACCTCTGAGATATTCAAAAGCATCCTTAGGTAGCGGCTTGGTGAATATGTCTACAACTTGTTCCTTGGTTGGCACATATTCCAGTCTAATTTCTTTGTTCTGCACCTGTTCCCTAAGATAATGATATTTTATTGCAATATGCTTGGTTTTGGAGTGCATTACCAGGTTTTTTGATATGTTGATGGCACTTGTATTGTCACAGTGTATCACCACAAGTTCAGTCAACTTTTCTTGGATACCTTCCAAGATCTTCTTAATCCATACTACCTGTGTATAGTTGATTGCAATAGCCACATACTCCGCCTCAACTCTGGATTGACAGACACAATTATGTTTCTTGCTTGTCCATGACACAATCCTATCTCCAGGAAAGAATGCACCTCCACTAGTGCTCTTTTGTCATCAATGTTCCCTGCCCAATCTACATCAGTGAAGACACTTAAGTTGAAATTTCCCTTATGTGGATACCAAAGACCATACTCACCAGTCCCCTTAAGGTATCTGAATATCCTTGTTGGGTGAATATTTTGTCACTAGCGTACCAATGACAAAATATAGGATTCACACACAGCTATGTTGAGAAAATAATCCCTCTTCTCAGCAAGGGGAGGTTCCCTTTGAAATTTCTTAAATCTGTGGGTAAGTTTCGGGCATATAACTCTCTTTTTTCAGAGTTTATGTATTCTCCCTCCACTTTGTTACAGTTCTCTATCACTTTTGATACTTAAAGAAATTAACAAACTACTCCAACAAATTACACCAAACTTACAATCAAGAAGCACAAAGTATTTCTTGAATGTAATTCTAACTAAGCTAATGACTACCAATGATAAGAAATTTAACTTGCAGCTCAAAGTCTTCAAGTATAAACTCCCAATTCCTTAAAGTACAAGTAATAGCAACAATACAAAGCCTACCACTAATCACTTAACATTAGAAAATTTCCCAAATATGCAAGGAGCACAAAGTCTACTTCCACAATTAGAAAGCTCTCTTACTCACATAAACAATATCACCAATATCAAGGAATTAAAGAACATACATAAGCAATGAGCATAGGAGCATTAACTCATATAAACAATCTTTGACACAACACAAAGTTTGAGATCAAATAGAGTTGCTTTCTTTATTTGCTTGAGTGAATCTTCACAACAAAATCTCAAAGTCTTAGTTGAGGCAAAAATTTGGTAGAGTCTTCCTTAGCATAATAAAAGATCCATATTTGCAAATGAGGCTCCTCTATATATAGGAGAGAAAAGGAGAAAAAGGTGGGCACGGTTTGAATAATTCAACTGCACAGTCCCACTTGACTACAACTACAACATAAAGGGAACATGCAAGTGCGAGAAAACTTACAACATCTAAAAATGAAACTACACTAAAAATGCATGTATATGAAAAACTAAGTGTCAAAAAGGGGACACTTTATTCATCTTTCTCCTTCTCAATGGATTTAAATTCTTCAAATTTAGCCAAGATAGATCTCATCTCAGCTTCATCTAGTAGGGTGATGGAACTTGATATGGCATTGATCTGGCATATAGCATCTCCTATCTTCACATGCTTCTTCTTTCCATCCTCGAGCAAGGAAACAAGCAACTCTAAACCAACCTGTATTTCCAGAAGTTTATCAAAGGTGTTTAAAGTGAAGTCTCGCTCTGTCCAATGTGAGATCAAAGAGTGGAATTCTTGGATGAGGATATCACTAGAGACCAATTGTTGATTATCCTTACCAATCATTGTAGCAATGAATATCAACTATTCTTACTGAAATCTAATCAATATCATTATCACAACTCTTGATTTCACCTTCAAGATCAGTGATCATATGATTGATCAATTCATTCCTGTGTGTTAGTAGAGACAAAACTTGAACATATTTTCCTCTTGTTTCTAACACTTTATTATCTACAAGAAAATCGATGTGAAAACCCTCCATCTTTTTCCACATTTGCATGTTTCTTCTGTTATCCTCCATCTCTTGTGTGAAAGCGGCTTTGATTCCTTTCATTTGACTTTGGATGATTTCAAAGCCTTTTAGCAGCTTGATAGTCGAATCTAAGAGGAGGGAGCCTTTAGATTTCAACCTTTCAATCCATTGGTCAACCACTCAACCCTTAGCCCCCACTTGTTCTATTCTTTTCAATGCTTCTGTATCAATGGATGAAACGATGGGTTCCACCTGTTGTGAAGTCTGGGTTACCTTGATCAAAATATTAGTCAGTTGTTCACACTTTTCCTTGAATTTGAGCTTCTCAGTGTGCTCTTCATCCAATCTTCTCATGATAGCTTCATTTGCAGCTCTTGAGTCGTGCTTCACACTTTCATGAGTTTCTTCTCCAAGCTTGACAGTTTGAATTGTATAATCTGCAGCTTGGATGTTTTCTTTGGTCTTACCTACTGCTGGCACAATTACTTCAGCATAATTCCTTTTACTAACTGGATCAACAAGCACCCTTGATACTGTCTTGGGCTTTTTGGCTACCTTAGCCTTTGAAGAAGTTAACTGTTCAAAATCAAAATCATCTGGTGAGACAACTTGCTTCTTTTTTTAGGTGCCACTATGTCCAACCAAGGAGGCAAGATTGATTGTGTGGTTGGAGTAGTGACCTCCACTTGTGTAACCGCAGACAAACTAGTGGATGGTTGGCTGGAAGATACTGTTTCCACTGATGATCCCACTTGTACCAAAGCCGTTGTAATAATAGGCCCAATTGGAATTGGAAAAACCGATACTGGTAGCGACAATGGCATAGAGGTTGGTAGAATGTTAATTGTCTCAACTGCTATGTTTGTTGGTAGCTTTGATGTAATAACAGGAGTCATTGCCATGGAAATGACAATTGTTCTTATCAAGGGTGAAGTTTATGTCATGGCAGCAGAAACTGATAGACTCACTACCTATTGTTCCATGGTGACCAATTCCATAGCTTCATTAAAGTCCAAGATTGATGACTCAATCATTGAAGTTGGAATGTCATCAAAACTAGGAAGATTAGAGAGAGTTACAAATTCTGCATTGCCGCCTTCTTCCTCTTGTTCTTACCCCAAGTCAACATCTGATGCTTCTTTATCATATCCTCACACCTCCTCATTAGAATCGAAGTCAATAGAATGAAACACAACATGATTTGATAATGATGTGTGAGAGACAGTAGGAGTAGAGATTTCTCCTTGTTCTTGTTCTTCCCCAACATGAGAAATTTATCCCTTTTCTTGTTCATGTTCTTCTTTCTTGTCTTGATCAGTCCCTTGGACCGATTCTTGTTGCACGACCATGGAGGAAGATTCCCCTTTCTTCGGGCCTTTAAGTGTGAACTTGAATTTTGGTGCCTTTCCCTTAGATTTTGTTGGTGAAGGCGCCTGAGTATCTTCCTTATTCTTGGTTCTCAATTCTGAAGTTTTTCTCATTGGACCATCATTATCTTTCTCACCTGAGCTAGCATGAAGCTGTTTCATCTGGATTCCCTTCTTTAGTAGCCATTGGTTTGTATTTGCCATGATAGGCGTAAACCTCTTAGAAATTGATTTTCTCTCTTTCTTTGACCATTGAATTAAAAGGCAAGGGAGTATCAACAATTTTCTTCTTATTGTAGATCGGGTCCACTATATCATTTGTATCTTCTATGGTATTTAGAATCTTTGCCAAATCCAAGCTCTCTATTTTATCTAATGTAAGACGACTATAGTCTATCCTCCTTACATCTTCATCACTTTTACAATTTTCCCAAACATCCTCAAGCCTATGTACATGCACATAGGTCCTCTTGATCTTTCTTCTCATATTGCAAATTTCAAAGTTTTCCCGAGCCTTAAATCTCCTCATTGTGACCCATAACATTTTATTTTCCATATTCTCGGCCTTGGGCATGGTAAGCACTGAATACCGGCCAATAGACTTAGGCCATTTGGGACCTGGTTTATGAGCAGAAGCTTGCCTTGCATGCACATGCACCAATTGACGACAAAGTTCCATGAGGACAATCTTGTTTGAGGGATACTGAGGCAACATGAATGGCTCACTTGTAAAGCATCCAAATGTGGATATACTTAAATTTAGGAAATTTCAAGAAAACACAACCAAAGAAAGATACCAAGTCATATATTTCTTCTAAAATTCTCTCCTTGTGCAGATTCTTGTTGAACAAACATCTCCACACTGCGAAGAAAGCATCATTAAATCTTCAGAAATGAGATCCCTGATTATTGATGACTAATTGATCATAATAATCCCAGACAGGTAACAACCTTCTATCTCCTTTTGTAGACATGCCCGGATATTGCCTCTTTGAGGCAACTGCATACACAAGATATGAGGTCATATAAAATTTCAATGATGTTTTGACTTTTTTTAACTGAATACAGAGAGCATCATTGATTTTATCCCCCCAATCAATCTTGGTTGTCCCTCTCCTGATTATTTTCATGTAGTAGCATGTCCACTCCTGGAAGTAGTGGGAGTCTTTCAAACCTTTAACTCATGCAAGCATTGTAACCATGTCATTGTACTCTTCACTGAAATCACTTCTATGAAAGTACTTAGGCCATCTGGTGATAGTTGAGTCACGTGGAGTAGAGAAAAACATGGTGTTAATAGTTTTCTTACACTTATCTGTGTGCTTCTCATAGTATGCTTGTGCGCTCTCCAACGTTACATCAACAACTTCAACTTCCTTTAGGCCCTTAAAAAGACTGTTGAAAAATACACTATCCAGTGTCATCACCACATTATTATCAACGTCCTTTACCTGCCGAGTGTTTGGATCAAAGTGCTCTGCCACAACCAACACAAATTCTTGATCATGAGATGCAACAGGAAAATATGCATATTTGTGTAATTCTGACTTCATCAAATTAGTGACATGGGATAGAGCCTTCTTGCATCTATCTTCAAACTCTTTCATGTCCACATGCTCAATTTGAGTGTCGCTAAGCTCTGACACATTTGAATCCACAAAACTTTCTGGGAATATATTCAAGTACGTGTCATACTTGTACTTCATCTTCTTGTACACAGGTTTGCCAAGTGATGGTTCTGTGTGACCGGGAGAGGCCTTTGAATTACTTGCAGATGGCTTGGACATTTACAAGAATGCTGCAAAGAACATGTTCGTTAGGCCCATGATTAGTTTTCATCATTAGAAAAACAAATTGGAGATCCAGAATCGAATAGGAAGAAAACTTAGTCAAAACTGACTCTGGAAGGAAAAACACAAAAACTACCAGGTCGGGGTTTAAAACCCGACCTGCAAGTTGCCAAGGAAAAATACTAGCATTTTGGCTTTAAAACCCGACATGCTAGCATAAAGGATAAAACAAATCACTGACAAGTTGGGGTTTAAAACCCAACATGTCAGTGGAAATGACTAGAAGGTCGGGTTTTAAACCCCACCTGTTAGTTGGAAGGGAAAATACTAGACATGTTGGGGTTTGAAACTCGACATGCTATTAAAACTGGCTGGAAGGTCAGGGTTTTTGGGTTTCAAACCCTGACCTGTTAGTCTTGAACAAAGATTAAAACCCGCATGTCGGGGTTTGAAACCTGACATGCGACTTGAGGATTTTACCTCCTTACGTGTTGGGTTTTAAACCCTAACATGTGAGATGAAAGTATTGCGAGTTTAAAGACTTGCATATCGGGTCTCAAAACCTGATATGAGAGGGTATAGAAAGGGGAAAAAAAAAAATGACAACAATGGTGGTTGAGTTCTGAAGTCCAAACCACCACACGAGGTAGATCAAGATTCAAAATAAAACAAACCAACCCTAGTGCAAAAAACTAACAAAACCTGCAAACAGGCAAAAAAAAAACAAGAAACTTACCTTAAATGATTCGCAAATGATGAAGGGTGGACAAAATCCAGAAAAGGCGAGAGATATTAGGTGAGGATCACCTGTGGGAGAACACCAAGAGACTCAAAAAAGACAACTAAACAATAAGATGCAATTAAAACCTATTTAACACGACTTAAAACCTAAACTCGAGTTGCAATAAATGCAACTCAAACTGGTAGGTCAGAGTTTAAAACCTGACTTGCTAGTCCAAAATCACCCACCACTGACATGTCGGTCTTTAAAGTCCGACATGTCAGTGAGACCAACTGGTAGGTCGGGGTTTAAATCCCAACCTGTTAGTTAAATCTACTGGCAGCTCGGGTTTTAAAATCCGACCTGTTAGTAAACTGACTGACAACAAAAAACTAAGGAAAAACAATAAAAGAAAAACAGGGATTGACAAATGACTAATCAGGATGACCAATTAGCCTTCCTCAGAGAATGCAAAACATGAATTGGTCAAGTTTCATGGGGTTGCCTCACAATTTTATGCAAGCCAAAATTGGAGACAACAATCCTCTTAACCGCCACCATATGAGTCTCTTTTGGATTTGCAGCAAATCTAGCGACCAAGCCAACTGCTTGTGCTATATTCAGTCTACTGTGCACTGCATATTGCAAATTACCTATCATGGATCGATATAGTGTCTCATTCACTTCATTAGCCTCATCATCTTTGGAAAGCTTGCGACCTGTAACCATTGGAGTTCCAACAGGTTTGGAATCTTCCATTCCAAAGGTCTTCAATATCTCCCTTATATATTTGGTCTGGCTAATGAATATACCATTCTTTAGTTGAGATACTTGCAGACCAATGAAGAATTTTATTTCACCGATCATGGACATTTCAAATTCTTTCTTCATTTATTCTACAAAACCTTTTCTCATTTTATCATCTACTCCAAAGATGATGTCATATACAAAAATATCTGCAATAAGATCTTTTCCTTCTTCTCCAATCTTCAAATACAAGTTACTATTATCACTGGTTCTCATGAACCCTATACTTATCAGGTATGAGTGAAGTCTTTCATACCAAGCTCTTGGTTCTTGTTTTATCCCATACAGAGCCTTCTTCAGCTTACATACCATATCTCTTCCATCGTCTAAAGAAAACCCTTCCGGTTGCTCAATGTACACTTCTTCCTCTAGAACACCATTCAAGAATGCCAATTTGACATCCATTTGGTAGACCTTGAACTTCCTATAAGCAACATAAGAAAGAAAGATTCTGACCCCTTCCAGTGTGGCCATCGGTGCAAAGGTCTGTCCATAATCCAAACCTTCTTCTTGTGCATACCCTTTGCGGCCTAACCTTGCTTTATTTCTTACTACTTGACCGGTTTCATCCATTTTTTTTCTAAACACCCACTTGGTGCCTATCACGTTTTTGTTCTCTGGTCCGAGCACAAGGATCCAAGTTTCATTTTTCTCAATCTTCTCTAGTTCTTCCTCCATAGCTTTGATCCAGTCTTCATCTTTTAGAGCTTCCTTTGTTATTTTGGGCTCAATTTTAGAGAGCAGATAGGTACTCTCCCTTGCTTTTCTTCTTGTCAATACTCCTGCATTTTTGTCAGCAATAATATTGTCAACAGAATGATTGTTTCTAGCATACCTTGGTGGTGCCGGTTCATTTCTTGGAGTTTCTTCTACTGGTTGTGCAGGTTCTACTTCAAATGCTTCCTCATTTGCAGCTACACTAGGATTCTCTGCAGAAAGTTCCACCGGTACAGTGTAATCGAATCCTTGATATTCCTTTGGTTCACTCTTGCTATCCTGTTCATTTTCTCAAAGAACTCATCTACTCTGACATTTGCACCCCCCACAATCTTACCGATTCTTTTATTCAAACACCGATATTGCTTTACTCTTTGTGGAGTAACCTAAGAAGATTCCTTCATCACTCTTCAGATCAAAATTTCTAGAGTACTTATCCCTCTTGATGTAGCACCTACTTCCAAATACCTTGAAGTAACTCACATTGGGTGAGTATCCAAACCATAATTCATAGGGAGTCTTATTTGTCCCCTTCTTCACCTGTATCCGATTCAAGGTATACACAATAGTACTCACTTCTTCTCTCTAGAAGACATGTGGAATATCCTTCTGAATCATTAGAGTCCTCACACAATCAATTAGAGTTTTGTTTCTTCTTTCAACAACCCCATTCTGCTGAGGTGTTCTAGGTGCAGACATTTGCCTCATAATCCCCTGTTCTTCACAATAATTTATGAACTCTTGAGAGGTGAACTCTCCTCCTCTATCCGATCTCAAACATTTCAGACACTTACCAGTTACTCTCTCCACTCGAGCCTTGAAGACCTTAAACATGTGAAAGGCTTCATATTTTTCTTTCAAGAATACAACCCACATCATTCTTGAGAAATCATCTACAAACAAAATGAAGTATCGGTCCCCATAGAAACTCTTAGTCCTCATAGGACCACACAAATATGTATGCACTAAGTCCAATACATTCTCAGATGAATAAGATTTGTTGTTGAAACTAGATCTGATCAAATTTCCTAGTTGACATTCTTTACACATAGCATTCTCAGGTTTGATAATGTTAGGCATACCTCTGACAGACTTCATTTTACTAACCTTTTCTATGCTATCATTATTAACATGACACAATATTTTGTGTCACAGCCAACTGTCTTCTATCTTTTCCATTAGGCAACTTCCTATAGTGGTGTCTAGGTAGAACATATTACCTCTAGTTTGTTTACTGGTAGCAATCGGACCTCCTAATTTATCTTATTTTGCATATTCCTTCATTAAATTCTAACTGGTAACCCTTATTGTTAAGTTGTGCAACACTTAACAGACTATGCTTTAGCCCTTCTACCCAGTAAACATCTTCACAATTGGTTTTATCATTTAGGGCTATATATCCCTTACCTTTTAATTTACATGGAGCATCATTGCTAAATCTCGCCAATCCTCCATCGCAGTCCTCCATGCTGAGGAATTTGTCCCTTTCACCAGTCATGTGGTGAGTGCAACCACTGTCAATTACCTAGTCTCCACACCAGTTTGAACTGGAAATCAGTGCCATATTACTTTCCTCTGTGCTATCTTCCTTTACCACTACAAATACAATCCCTTCTCCATCAAATCCTTCTAATTCTTCATCAGTAACTCCCTTCTTTTGCAAGATAGCACTCCTTGCTCTTCTCTTTGTATCTTCTAAAGTTATCCTTCCTATCATTTTTAGGACATCTGGATGAAATATGGCCTATTTTATTGCAAGAGAAACACTTTAGGGGTAGTTTACCTTTGTACTTTCCTTTTCCTCTTGGCAACCTTCTTGCTATAAGAGCTTCAAGCTCATCTTGTTCTTGTTCTTCAGATAACAAGTTGTCATGTTCATGAGAATGATTGGTTCTTGTAGTAGAACTAGTTCCAGTTTCTTTTCTTCTCATTGTTGGTTCAAGTGTCATGGAAGATTTCAAGGCAACATCAATCTTTGGCATACTATTATCATAGTTTCTCAGTTCAAAGGCAATCAACTTACCGATCAGGGAGTCAAGTGTAACATTAACTGTTCTTAAAGATCCGAGTTCCTGAATTGCAGAAACCCTTATGGCATATTGTGGTAGCAAGGTTCTCAAGATTTTGCTGACCACATCATCTTCCTCAAGTTTTCCTCTAGCATTCCTGATGGAATTTACCACATCCTTTATTCTTTTGTTGTACTATTCTATATTATCTCCTTCTTGCATCCTCATCTCATCAAATTTGCCTCTCCAACTATCTACCTTAGTCTTTTGTACACGAGGATCTCCTCCATAAATAATCTTTAGTTTATTCCACATCTCATAGGTTGTTTTTAGATCTTGAATCTCAACATACTCGTTATCAAATAGAGTACTAGCAATTGCTTCCATAGTTGTGATGTAATCTTGCTTCTCTTTGATCTGATCTGCAGTGAGAACCCCTGTAGGTTCATTGTACTCTATGCTTACATGATTCCAATATTGATCTCCTAGGGTTCTTAGGTAGAGCTTCATTCTACCACACCATAATGATCAATTCTCCTTAGAGAACTTGGGGCCTTCCTTTCGTATCATCTTGGATCTTTCCTTAAGTTGTTAAGCTCTTCTGAATCTAAGGACCAAGGCTTTGATACCAATTGTTTGTCCCCATCAGTGCTGAGAAGGGAGGGGTGAATCAACACTATATCAGTTTTACCATATTTAACCTTAATCAAAGTTTCTACTCAAACTTAACACTTATCAGTATAAGTAGCATTAATAAGAAACATGCATACATAAAATCAATCACACATGAACAACAAGGTTTATCACATGGAAACCCAAATGGGAGAAAACCATGGTGTCAATAGAAACTCGCAAAATCTGCACTCTTCTGGAGTACGCTCGGTGAGGAGCCATCTCTATTAGGAGATTACAAAGACACTGTCAGGTACCACCCAGTTAAGGGATTTTCTTCAAGGCCTGTTAGAACCTTTACCTTGTTAGAGGCAGCCTTGTTAAAGGACTTAGGATCATCAATTAAGATGTCACTTGGTTAAGGGATTTAGGGACTTGTTAAAGTCCACCTAGTTAAGGGATTTTATTGTTGTAGTTATTAGAAAACAATAGAGAGAATGATCTGCTATAATAGCTACTTTTAGCTTAATCAGATCCAATTGAAGCTCTTTGTTTTGACCACCAGTTACACTTGCTCTACACTCTACTAGTGCTCTACATTCTTTATCTACTCTTCACACTATCTGAGCTCTGCACACTCTCTTCAACACTCTACTATTCACTTAGCAGTTCTGCACTCTTTTCACCTTGCTGGATCGCCTCTCTTCAAAATTGCACTTAGCAATTTTACGATCAAAACTTTTTGGTTTTCGCCAAAAACCTTTATACCATGTTTTGTCAATTGATAAGTGTTGTTTCCTAAATGAGTTCAGACCTAAAACTCGGTAAATTTGAAATTCAAATCTTCTCACACTTTCTTTGTGCACTCTCCATCATTCTCGCCAGAAAATCATCCTTATCTGCCACCGCAACTCATAATTTTAGGAACTTTTGGGTCGTGTTTTGCCTTTTTAATGCGAACCGAAAAATATGCACAAATCTCACCTTAACTGGTTGTTAACTATTGTAGACTTCACTATCAATTTGTTTGATGATATCTCACCCTGACTGACTCACCTTTGGTCAACACATCCAACTTACCGGTCACTGCTCCAAGATTCTCGATGGATAGCATCCTTCAACCTATATCACTGGTTCACTGGTGTAACTCTTTATCTTTTGCCACCAGTGACTGATCATCAATCAGACTGATCAGCTGTGTGTCTCGAGTGTTTCAGTCATACATAAGACTACTAAACTGCAATATGAGTCACCTCCTATGACCGCATCACCATTTCAACTGCCAGTTAAAGAAACTAATCTCAACACCTATTGGATGCTTGACTGACCAGTCAACTACTTTGTTTATCCTTCAAACGATTAGTCTTCGACCAACACACTGCTTAAGTGTGTCAATAATGCATATTAGGGAAGCACTGAATCCTCCATACTATTTGCAACCATGAGTAAACCATTGAGGTTTACCACACCTCCTTGCCTATGAGCTTGGCCTTATTCACCGGTAAGTGTTATTCATCAATGACAATACTAACTGATGAACCGGTTCTGCCAACACCATCAGTTATGCCAACAAATTCTTTGTAAATCTCTCACAACATGAGTATAACTAATCTTCACCATATTATAAAAGTTGACATGTCCCATTTTTTTGTACTACAACCGATGCAGGAGCACTGAAGTAGTTCAAACTAGAATTTGGATTTGTTCCCAGTGAGACATCAATCCCGATATTAGTCCGGTATTGGTGTGTTCTTACTAGTTGGTTTTGTAGTGTATGGAGCGAAGATGAATCACGTTGCGGGTGGTTTTCGTAACTTGTAGATTGCTGAGCAATGTTGTTTTGGGTCTTGTCAGATGTTTTCAGAGGATCGCATGAATTTTTATGCATTTGAAGATGTTCTTGGTGATTTGGGCCGACATGTTATCATTTACACATTTCATCATTAACCGGTTGGTCTTTGACCGACTCGAATGAGTTGTTATCGCTTGCGGATGGTATAAAGGGAAAGTTTAGAGATTCATTTTGGAGGAGAGAGTTGGGAGGAAGAGATCGAGCGAAGATGTAGTCCGAAGGGACTGAGGTTCGGATCAGTGTAGAACAGTGTAGACTGTTACCAGAGGCTTATTTGTCGAGCAGAAGATCTGCGGATCTTAGATTTGTGTTGTATGGATTGTTTTGTAATCTTGGGCTACAGTCTAGCATGTGTAGCCATTGAAGACATATGTAATTCATTAAATAGTTTTAATGATTGATTTATCTAGTTACTGGTTCCATCTTGTGTTACTTCTACTGATTAGGGTTGCTCTTTATCTGTTTATTGGTTATATCTTGTGACTTATTAATGGTTCTGATATGCATTAGTTTTGATTTCTGATGGTCGTATCCAAAGAGTGATGACTTCAGATTATGTGCATATACAGATTCTGATTGGGCAGGAGATGTGGATGACAGGAAGAACTAGCGGTGTATTCTTTCTTGGGAAGAAGTTGGTTTCATTGCTTAGCAAAAAATAATCATGTACTTCATTATCTACTGCTGAAGCAGAATATGTAGCTGCTGCTACCAACTCTACTCAGATTTTATGGATGAAACAAATACTAAAAGATATAACAGTAAGTTATGATGAGCCTATTTTTATTCATATTGGCCATATGATGGAATTGATTATGTGTTGCATTGATGTTTTGTCATTGATGTCAACACTTACCGTTATGGTTGTTTACCAACTTCTGGTAGAAGGATTGGATTGGGAAGATTATCAGTTGATTGTCACCAGTATGATTTCAATGATGGAATAACTTCGTATGGATGGTACATATGCTTCTAAAGTATGTTTCAATCAGTTGGTATTGACTTAATGATCAAATTCTATCTTATGTTCTAGTAAGCCTGCTTTATAGGTTCGGTAAGGGTTTCATTGGTAGAGCTTTATTGAATATCTTTGATGTAAGGCATAAGAGGTGTTGGTGTAGCTTCTAGAAGGGATTCAAGATACTGATGGTGATTGTGTTTGTGCCTCGACTGATTGGTTTCATTGCTTTGGCATGTGTGGATCTAATTTAGGCCCACAATCAACAAGCAAAATTGAAAAGTTTTGTATGCAAAGTGATTGGAAGAGATTAGGAAAGAAGATGAAGAGCTTTAGAAACTTGAATCCCTATTTGCAAGAAGGATAACTAAAGGTCCGTCAGGAAGTAAGTATGAAGGAAAATCTCATTTTAAATGTTTTGCATGCAATAAAATAGGTCATTTTGCATCTGGAAGAAAGAGAAAGAAGATCTTTTAAGACTAACCATGAATATCAGATCAAGCATAAGTATAGGAGAAACAAAAACAAATCATGCTACTATGTTGATGAGGAACGAGTAACTAATGACTTAGAAGAAGAACCGATAGGAGATTTAGCTAGTGGATCAGGAAATGGAAAAGAATGGGTATTTTATGCTATGAA
This sequence comes from Cryptomeria japonica, assembly GCF_030272615.1. Lineage (NCBI taxonomy): Eukaryota > Viridiplantae > Streptophyta > Pinopsida > Cupressales > Cupressaceae > Cryptomeria > Cryptomeria japonica. The sequence goes on along the minus strand of NC_081410.1, from coordinate 385,492,849 downwards.
GGAAGATGATCTGGAACCAGTTATCAAAAATGAGGAAAAGGCCCTTGCAGAAAAATTTGAAGAGAGATGAATGGGTAATAGACAGTGGATGTTCTCATCATATGTCATTGACAAAAGAAAGTTTCTAACCCTGCAAGAATTTGATGGTGGTCAAGTCATATTTGGTAATAACAAGGCATGCATGATCAAAGGAAGAGGAACCATTTCATTGGATGGTAAGTATAACACTGATAATGTCTATTATGTTGACGATGTGAAGCATAATCTTTTGAGTGTAGGACAGTTGGTAGACAAAGGATTTCAATTACAATTCAAGGATGGAAAGTGCAAAATCATTAGCAAATCAAGATTGGAGATTGCAACTGGTACATAGACAAAAGGTAACATCTTTCATTTGAACTCTGGTGAAAAGACATGTTTGATTGCACATATTGATGAAAGTTAGCTATGGCATAAGAGGTCGTTTCATGTAAATTTTGATTGCATTATAAAGATCAATTCAACTAAGGTAGTTAGAGATTTACCTAAGATTGTGAAGCCTCATAATCCGGTATGTAAGGAATGTCAAATGGGTAAGAAAATTAGAACTTCGTTTAAGAGCATACCTGATAAATCTAATGATATTATTGATTTGATTCACACTGACCTATGTGGTCCCGCTAATACAAGAAGCTTTCAAGGAGATAGATATTTCATGTTAATCATTGATGACTATTCTAGAATGATGTGGGTTGCTTTTCTAAGGGAGAAATATGAACCCTTTAAAGCTATGGTTGAGACAGAGAAAAGAATTAAAATCAAGTGCCTGAGATCAGATCAAGGAGGTTAATTCACATCCAGTGAACTCAATAGCTATTGTGAGAAAAATGGCATTAGGAGACAATTATCTGCACCCCAGACACCTCAACAGAATGGTATTGTGGAAAGAAAGAACAAAACCATTTTGGATGTAGCTAGAAGCATGATGATGGAAGCTAATTTGCTTCATATCTACTAGAGAGAAGCAGTAAGTATAACGGTTTATACATTCAACAGAGTTCATATCAAAGGAGATATCGGTAAGACACCTTATGAATTATGGTTTGGTCATTCTCCTACTCTTAAGTATTTCAGAATCTTTGGAAATAAGTGTTATATCAAAAGAGATGATTCCATTGGAAAGTTTGACCCTAGATGTGATGAAGGAATATTTTTTGGTTTTTCAACTAAAAGAAAAGCATATAGATGTTATAACAAAAGATTGCAGAGAATTGTGAAGAGCACTAATGTGAAAGTGGATGAGAAATACAAAGACCAATCTAAATCTTATGACAGTGAACCGGCAGTGGAAATGATCATAACTGATCTGGTAATGTGTGTACCAGAACAAAATATTGAACCAATTACCCTGACATCATTAGAAAACTCAACTATAACTGAAGAGCAGCACAGAGAACTTGAAAATTAGAAAACACCAAGGTATGTAAGGCTAAATCATTCTGAAGATCAAATCATTGGAGAAAAAAACAAGGGAGTTATGACAAGGAGAAGATTGGCAAACCAAGAGGTATGTTTCATTTCTCAGATTGAACCAACATCAGTAATCAAAGCTTGTAAAGATGAATGTTGGATGAAAGCTATGGAAGATGAATTAGATCAGATAGAAAAGAACAATACTTGGACTTTAGTTCCCTAGCCTAAAAATAAGAACGTCTTTGGAACTAAATGGATTTTTAGAAACAAACTGAATGAGGATGGACAAGTTGTAAGAAACAAGGCTAGATTGGTCTGCAAACTATATTCCAAAAGGAAGCAATTGATTATGGTGAAACTTTTGCACCGGTAGCTAGAATTGAAGTTGTTAGACTATTTCTTGCTTATGCAGCCTATAAGAACTACAAGATCTATCAAATGGATGTTAAGCATGCATTTCTAAATGGAGAACTTGAAGAGGAAGTCTTTATTGAGAAACCTGGTGGATTTTTACTGACATATGACAAAAAAATGGTTTGCAGATTAAGGAAAGCCCTATATGGATTAAAACAGACTCCTAGAGCTTGGCATGCAAGGTTGGATAAGTATCTTTTGAAGCTTGATTTTATAAAAGATAATGTTGACAATAACCTATATTATAAGATCACTAATGATGATATTTTGATTATTGAAGTATTTGTTGATGATATCATTTTTGGAGGTGAAGAAAAATTATGCGTGGAATTCTCTGATAACATGTAGAGTGAATTTGAAATGTCTATGACTAGAGAAATAAGATTTTTTCTTGGTTTGTAGATTGCTCAGACTGAAAAGACATCTTTATCTGTCAAAATAAGTATCTAAGGGAATTGTTGAATACATTTGGTATGGAAAATTCTAAACCGGTTAGTACTCCTATGGTTACAAGTGAAAAGTTGTCAATTAAAGATGTATCCCGTCTAGTAAATTCTACAAGATATAAATCCATGATTGGTGGTTTGCTATATTTCGGTATTTGTAAGGAACAACTGAATATGGTTTATGGTACCCTAAAGATGCTGACTTTACCTTACATGCATATACAGATGTAGATTGTGCAAGTGTTGTTGATGACTAGAAGAGCACATCCGGTGGAGCATTCTTTCTTGGAAAGAAGTTGGTTTCATGGATCAACAAGAAGCAGTCATGTATTTCTTTATCTACTATTGAAGCTAAATATGTTGCAGCCACAACCAATTGTACTCAAGTTCTATGGATGAAGAAGATGTTGAAGTATATACAAGTTAGTTGTAATGATCCGATAGTTATTCATTGTGATAACTATGCAACTATTGACATATCCAAGAATCCGGTATTTCACTTCAAGACTAAGCACATATCAATCAAGTATAACTTTTTGAAATAAAAGGTGGAAGCAAAAGAAGTCAGTTTGGTTTATGTGAACACTAAAGAACAGATAGCATACATATTCACTAAACCTTTGTCTCGGGAATCATTTGACTATTTGAGAGATAGATTGGGAATTTCTACCCCTCCGGTAGAGACTTAAATGATGCAGATGTGCGTTAGTCCGGTATGCATTATCAGAGCTATTTTTCACTCTAGATTAATGAAATAATGATACTACTCAGGGGGAGTAGTCAGCCTTGAGATTTAGAGTTTTCATATTCTATGTGATATATATGTCATATCTTTGGCATTGTTGTCAAAGGGGGAGGAATATATGTGAAAAACCATTGCTATTTATTTTTCAGATTCATTGCACTCCTAAGGGGGAGTTTGGCAGTATTTGGTCTTTTGATTCAGAGCTTCATTTCTATATCATTTTATGGGATGTCTTCCATTGGGGGAGACTTGTTTGATATTTCTTGGCACTTGGATGTTTTTCACATCTAGTGTTGCCATCAATGCCAAAGGGGGAGATTGTTGGCCATATGATGGAATTGATTATGTGTTGCATTGATGTCAGCACTTGCTGTTATGGTTGTTTACCGACTTCCGGTAGAAGGATTGGATTGGGAAGATTATCAGTTGATTGTCACCGGTATGATCTAGATGATGGAATAAGTTTGTAGGGATGGTTCATATGCTTTTGAAGTATGTTTCAGTTTGTTGGTATTGACTTAATGATCAGATGCTATCTTATGTTCTAGTAAGCCTAATTTATAGGTATGGTAAGGGTTTCAACGACAAAGCTTTATTGAAGATCTTTGATGTAAGGCATAAGTGGTCTTGGTGCAACTTCTAGAAGGGATTCAGGATGTTGATGGTGATTGTGTTCGTGCCTTGACTGATTGGTGTCATTGCTTTGGCATGTGTGGATCTAATTTAGGTCCGGTGCTATCTAGGTTATGGACCGGTTTTCATGTAATGTGTTGGTGGATCCTTTGATTCGCTTCCAAGATGTTTTATTGATTGAATGATGTTTCTTTGGCCTTAGGCCGACATGCTTTATGATTTTATTTTAGGATTATGTAATGGATCTATTGAATTATCATTTCGGTGGACAACCTAATTGGTTAGGTCTTAGGATGGTATAAATATATGTAAGATGCCATTGTAGATCATGTATGGATGTATGTATGGGAAATGAGAAAATAATGTAATAATAATTTGTGCAGAGGATTTGGTCGATCATAGGTGATCGAGTTGGGTTTATGTAAGAGGTTTTAGACCTTTGTTATTAAGCTTAACTGAAATTATAACCAAGCATGTTTGATGCTATCTCAGACAGTTCTTCTTTTTGGATTGTTGTCCAAATATTTTGAGGTGGTTGACATCTCTATAGTTAGTGAGACTCCATTGTGATGAGCAGTGAACTCTAGGTAGTGTGCCTTTCGGCATGTGCAGGCCCCTATTGTAATCATATACTTGCTGCAAAAGTATCATCTGACTATGGGTAGTGTTTCCCTCTGTGGTTTTTCCATTTATCGGGTTTTCTAGGCACAAATCATGGTGTTATGTGTTATGGTTGCATGGTATTGCTTCTCTGGTTTTCAATTATGCTTTAATGCTTTATCAATTATTCTGGTATGAGGTTTTAAGTGCTTTAATTCACATAATCTGTGAACAACTAATTCACCCCCTTCCCTCTCAGTTGTTCACCGGTTATAATAACAATTGGTATCAGAGCTTGGTCCTCTTTTTGCAGAAGCTTAATCGCTTAAGGAAGATCCTATGGAAATTAATAGTTCAACTACTATTTTTCGGAAGGACAACCCTAGGCTTTATGGAACAAACTATGGAGTATGAAAGATTCAAATGGAGAGTCATTTCAGATGCATTGGAAAGAAAATTTGGGAAATAACTTAGAAAGGTTACACTCCTCATGATCCAGCATCTGGCAATGCTGCACCAACAGACTTGGATAAGAACATTGAGAATAACTACAAAGCAAGAGAAGCCCTCTTAAGCGCCTTATCATATCAAGAAATCATGGGACTATTAGATAAATCATCGGCGAAAGCTATATGGGATAAGCTGGAGACTCTGAATGAAGGTGATCCCATTGTTAAAATTGCAAAACTTGAATGTTACCGGGTAAGATATGAAAGCTTGAAGATGGAGGAATATGAATTTTTTTTTTGCATTCATGAAAAGGGTAAATAAAATTGTATTAGGAACTTAGTGTTGTGGTGGATCTCTGAGTGAGGAAGAGATTGTTTCAAAAGTATTAAGGGTTTCGACCCAGCATACAAGATGAAGGTAACTGCAATTAATGAGCTAAGAACCATGCCTAGTTATTTTGTCAATAGAGATACTCTTGTTGGGAAGATATCTATTTTTGAGCTTGAAGAATTTGGTCCTCCAGTTGCTACAAAGATTGATACTACATTTAAGGCATCTACATCATCAACCGGCAACCAAGATTGGAAATTTTTGTATGCAAAGGAATTGGAAGATATTAGGAAAGAAGATGAAGAGCTTGAGAAACTTGAAACCCTATTTGCAAGAAGGATACCTAAAGGTCTGTCAGGAAGTAAGTATGAAGGAAAATCTCCTTTTAAATGTTTTGCATTTAATAAGATAGGTCATTTTGCATCTAGATGTCCTAAAAGGAATTCAAAATTGGAAGAAAGAGAAAGAAGATCTTTTAAGACTAACCTTGAATATAAAATCAAGCATAAGTACAGGAGAAACTAAAATAAATCATGCTACTATGTTGAAGAGGAAGGAGTAACTGATGACTCAAAAGAAGAACCAGTAGGAGATTTAGCTAGTGGATTTGACAATGGAAAAGACTGGGCATTTTATGCTATGAAGGAAGATGATCTGGAACCAGTTATCAAAAATAAGGAAAAGGACCTTGTAGAAAAAGTTGAAGACATATGAATGGGTAATAGACAGTGGATGTTCTCATCATATGATAGGTGAAAAAATAAAGTTTCTAACCCTACAAGAATTTGATGGTGGTCAGGTTAGATTTAGTAATAACAAGGAATGCATGATCAAAGGAAGAGGAACCATTCCATTGAATGGTAAGCATAACATGGGTAATGTCTATTATGTTGAAGATCTGAAGCATAATATTTTGAGTGTAGGATAGTTGGTAGACAAAGGATTTCAATTACAATTCTAGGATGAAAAGTGCAAAATCTTTAGCAAATCAGGATTGGAGATTGCAACCGGTACATAGACAAAAGGTAACATCTTTCATTTGAACTCCGGTGAAAAGACATGTTTGATTGCACATATTGATGAAAGTTGGTTATGACATAAGAGGTTGTGTCATGCAAATTTTGATTGTATTGTAAAGATCGGTTCAATTAATCCAATTAGAGATTTACCTAAGATTGTGAAGCCTCATAATCCGATATGTAAGGAATGTCAAATGGGTAAGCAGATCAGAACTTCTCTTAAGAGAATACTTGATAAATCTAATGATATTCTTGATTTGATTCATACTAACCTATGTGCTTCTGCTAATACAAGAATATTTCAAGGAGATAGATATTTCATGTTAATCATTGATGACTATTCTAGAATGATGTGGGTTGCTTTTCTAAGGGAGAAATCTGAAGCCTTTAAAGTTATGGTTGAGACAGAGATAGGAATGAAAATCAAGTGCCTGAGATCAGATCAAGGTTTTGAATTCACATCCAGTGAACTCAACAACTATTGTGAGAAAAAATGGCATTAGGAGACAGTTATCTGCACCCCAGACACCTCAGCAGAATGGCATTGTGGAAAGAAAGAACAAAACCATTTTGGATGCAGCTAGAAGCATGATGATAGAAGCTAATTTGCCTCATATCTAATAGAGAGAAGCAGTAAGTACATCAGTTTATACATTTAACAGAGTTCATATCAAAGGAGATATCGGTAAGACACCTTATGAATTATGGTTTGGTCATTCTCCTACTCTTAAGTATTTCAGAATCTTTGGAAGTAAGTGTTATATCAAAAGAGATGATTCCTTTGGAAAGTTTGACCCTAGATGTGATGAAGAAATATTTCTTGTTTATTCAACTAAAAGAAAAGCATATAGATGTTATAACAAAAGATTGTAGACAATTGTGGAGAGCGCTAATGTGAAAGTGGATGAGCAGTATAAAGACCAAGATAAATCTTATGACAATGAACTGGCAGTAGAAATGACCATAACTGATCTAGTTATGCTTGTACCAAAACAAAATACTGAACCAATTACCCCGACATCATCATAAAACTCAACTGTAACTGAAGAGCAACATAGAGAACTTGAAAAATCAGAAAACACCAAGGTATGTAAGGCTAAACCATTTGAAAATCAGATTTGAGACAAATACAAGGGAGTTATGACAAGGAGAAGATTGGCAAACCAAGAGGTATGTTTTATTTCTCAGATTGAACTGACATTAGTAATTGAAGCTTGTAAAGATGAATGTTGGATGAAAGCTATGGAAGATGAATTAGATCAGATAGAAAACAACAATACTTGGACTTTAGTTCCCCGGCCTAAAAATAAGAATGTCATTGGAACTAAATGGGTTTCTAGAAACAAATTGAATGAGGATGGAAAATTTGTAAGAAACAAGGCTAGATTGGTTTGCAAAGGATATTCTCATAAGTAAGCAATTGATTATGGTGAAACTTTTGCACCGGTAGATAGAATTGAAGTTGATAGACTATTTCTTGCTTATGCAGCCTATAAGAACTACAATGTCTATCAAATGGATGTTAAGTGTGCATTTCTTAATGGAGAACTTGAAGAGGAAGTCTTTATTGAGAAACCTAGTGGATTTTTACTGATAGATGACAAAAATATGGTTTGCAGATTAAGGAAAGCCCTATATGGATTAAAAAAGGATCCTAGAATTCGGTATGCAAAGTTGGATAAGTATCTTTTGAAGCTTGATTTTATAAAAGGTAATGCTGACAGTAACCTATATTATAAGATCACTAATGATGATATTCTGATTATTGATGTATTTGTTGATGATATCATTTTTGGAGGTGAAGAAAAATTATGCATGGAATTCTTTGATAACATGCATAGTGAATTTGAAATGTCTAGGAGTGGAGAAATAAGATTTTTTCTAGGTTTGCAGATTACTTAGATTGACAAAGGCATCTTTATATGTCAAACTAATTATCTAAGGGAATTGTTGAAAAAATTTGGTATGGAAAATTCTAAACCGGTTAGTACTCCTATGGTTACAAGTGAAAAATTGTCAATTAAAGATGTATCCCCTCCAGTAAATTCTACAAGATATAAATCCATGATTGGTGGTTTTCTATATTTAACTCAAACTAGACCAGATATAATGAATGTTGTTAGTATTGTATCAAGATTTCAAAGTAATCCGAGAGAAAATCATGAAAGTGGAATAAAAAGGATATTCCAGTATTTGCAAGGAACAACTAAATACGGTTTATGGTACCCTAAAGATGATGAATTTACCTTGTGTGCATATACAAATATAGATTGGGTAGGTGATGTTGATGACCGAAAGAACACATCTAGTGGAGCATTCTTTCGTGGGAATAAGTTGGTTTCCTGGATCAACAAGAAGCAGTCATGCATTTCTTTATCTACTGCTGAAGCTGAATATGTTGCAGCCGCAACCAATTGTACTCAAGTTCTATGGATGAAGCAGATGTTGAAGGATATACTGGTGAGTTGTAATGATCTGGTAGTTATTCATTGTGATAACTCTACAACTATTGACATATCCAAGAATCCGATATTTCACTCTAAGACTAAGCACATATCAATCAAGTATAACTTTTTGAAGGAAAAGGTGGAAGCAAAAGAAGTCAGATTGGTTTACGTGAACACTAAAGAACAAATAGCAGACATATTCACTAAACCTTTGTCTCGAGAATCATTTGAGTATTTGAGAGACAAATTGGGGGTTTCTACCCTCTGGTAGAGACTTAAATGATGCAGATGTGCATTAGTCTGGTATGCATTATCAGAGCTATCTTTTGCTCCTGATTGATGAAATAATGCTACTACTTAGGGGGAGTAGTCAACCTTGATATTTAGAGTTTTCATATTCTATGTGATATCTATGTCATATCTTTGGCATTGTTGTCAAAGGGGGAGGAATATATGTGAAAATCATTGCTATCTATTTTTTAGATTGATTGCACTCCTTAGGGGGAGTTTGGTGGTATTTGGTCTTTTGATTCAGATTTGGTTAAGAGCTTCATTGCTATATCATTTTATGGGATGTCTTCCATTAGTGGAGACTTGTTTGGCATTTATTGGCACTTGGATGTTTTTCACATCTAGTGTTGCCATCAATTCTAAAGAGGGAGATTGTTGGCCATATGATGGAATTGATTATGTGTTGCATTAATGTTTTGTCATTGATGTCAACACTTGCTATTATGGTTGTTTACCGGCTTCCGATAGAAGGATTGGATTGGGAAGATTATCAATTGATTATCACCGGTATGATCTAGATGATGAAATAAGTTTGTATGGATGGTTCATATGCTTTTGAAGCATGTTTCAGTCAGTTGGTATTGACTTAATGATTGGATGCTATCTTATGTTCTAGTTATAGGTCCGGTAAGGGTTTCACCGACAGAGCTTTATTGAAGATCTTTGATGTAAGGCATAAGTGGTGTTGGTGCATCTTCTAGAAGGGATTTAGGATGCTGATGGTGATTGTGTTTGTGCCTCGACTTATTGGTGTCATTGCTTTGGCGTGTGTGGATCTAATTTAGGTCTTGTGCTATCTAGGTTATGGACCGGTTTTCATGTAATGTGTTGGTGGATCAGTTGATGCGCTTTCGAGTTGTTTTATTGATTGGATGATGTTTGTTTGGTCTTAGGCCGATATGATTTATGATTTTGTTTCAATATTATGTAATGGATCTATTGAATTATCATTTGGGTGGCCGACCTAATTGGTTAGGTCTTAGATTGGTATAAATATATGTAAGATGTCATTGTAGATCATGTATGGATGTATGTATGGGCAATGAGCGAATAATATAATAATCATTTGTGTAGAGGATTTGGTTGATCATAGGTGATCGGGTTGGGTTTATGTAAGAGGTTTTAGACTTCCTGGTATTGAGCTTAACCAGAACTGTAATCTGGCATGTTTGATGCTATCTTAGGTAGTTCTTCTTTCTAGATTGTTGTCCAAATATTTTGAGGTGGTTGACATCTCTGTAGTTAGTGAGAATCCATTGTGATGAGAAGTGCACTCTAGGAAGTGTGCCTTCCTACATCTGTAGGCCCCTCTTGTAATCATATACTTGCTGCAGAAGTATCATCTGACCGTGGGTAGGGTTCCCCCCCATGGTTTTTCCCTTTATCGGGTTTTCCATGTACATATCATGGTGTTATGTGTTATAGTTGCATGGTATTGATTCTCTGGTTTTCAATTATACTTTAATGCTTTATTAGTTATTTTGGTATGAGGTTTTAAGTGCTTTAATTCACATAATCTGTTAACAACCGATTCACCCCCCCTCTTAGTTGTTCACCAATTATCCTAACAATTCACTATGATAATACTATTGCTATTGACATGTCCACGAATTTGGTATTTCATTCCAAATCAAAACACATTTCTATAATGTACAATTTCTTGAAGGAAAAGGTTGAAGCAAAGGAAGTCAGATTGGTTTATGTGCCTACTAAGGAGCAGATTGCAGATATTCTAACTAAACCATTGCCTAAAGATACTTTTGAATATCTCAGAGATCAGTTGAGTGTTACCAACCCTCTGGAAGAAACTGAGAGATGTAGGAATGCATCAATCTGGTAAGCTCGGTGAGTTTATTAGATATTTTTTTTGATCTGCGTTGATTAATTGATGCTACTACTGAGGGGGAGTAGTCAGTTGTTTGGTTTATTATTTTTGACCTGGTATATGTCTTTTGTCATTGATGTCAAAGGGGGAGAGGTGGTATTAATTTGAAAATCAGTCATATCTTTGAGGGATATTGTTGGCATTCCTTGGCACTTGGATATTTTTCACATTCAATGTTGCCATCAATGTCAAAGGGGGAGATTGTTGGCAATATGTTAGATTTGGTTAAGTTTTTTCATTGATGTTAACACTGTATCCCGGTTGGAGGCTATCCCAGTTAGACCTATCTCGATTAGTCTTGGTGATCATCTTGGTTTTGGCTATGATTCTGATTCGGTATGATCAGAATCTCTGGAATTGGTTTTGGATGCTTACTCTGGATGGTTATTTGTTTTCCATATTCTATTGGTTCATGTTTTGATGCTTCAGTAACTATCGCTTATGTTCTCGGTTGGTATTTCCTAGTACCGGTTAGCTTTACTGATAATAGATATTTGATTTTTTGGCCAGACAATTTTGGTCTGGCTTATGGAATCGATTTCTATCATTCTGAAGGTTCTTCTTGATCATATTTCAAGTGTTTGTTGACTTTTCTTTGTCTGTTGTGTTGTTATGGTGGTCCTATTTGGACCCGGTTAGACTTTCTATGTTACTTCACTAAGGGTTTCTACCAGTTGGTGAAGCGAGTTGGATTTTGGTCTTAGCGGAATTTTCGACGGATGGAATTGTTTGGTTAATTGATTTAGGTCCATGCTATGTAATGTAAATCATAATATTGGTTCGATGATACTGTGTAATGTAATTTTTGTTATTATGGGTTTAGGGTGTAGTCGACCTTATCAATAAGGTTGATGATCTATATTTATAGGTGACTTATTCGTGTAATTTGGATATTGATGGATCAATGAGAGATCCAATGAAGAGCATACCTGCCTTGTAGCCTATAACACAAAACACCATGCAAGATACTGACAACTGGTAACATATCACAAGATATAACTGGTAAATAGATAAAGAACAGAAGATCTGCGGATCTTAGATTTGTATTGTATGGATTGTTTTGTAATCCTGGGCTGCGGTCCAACATGTGTAGTCGCTGAAGGCTTATGTAATTCTTTAAATGTTTGTAATGATGGATTTATCTATTACCATTTGTCGATATCTTGCTTGGTGTTTTGTGTTATAGGCTGCAAGGCAGGGATGTCCTACATTGGATCTCCCTACCATGACTGTGTCAAGTGGTATTAGAGCTGGTTTGTGAACCTATTGATTGAAGAAGTCCCATTTATGTACCAGTTGGTTGGAAATGAAGTTGAAGTAGCTTGTAGACTTGTTCAAATTGTTGAATGTGAGGCAGTGCAAGGCTTGCAAGAAGACCACTGAACCTAGAGCTTGAGCTTGAAGTAGTTAGTGGGTGTAGACTGTTGGCAATTGACACTCATCCGGTTTAGTAGTGTTCTCATTGATGGCAACACACACCATTTTGGGTTGGTCACTTAATTGGTACTCATCAGTATTCATTGTTTGGAAATCAACATTCAAGTCATCTAGCACACAAGGGACTTTGACAACTAGTAAGAAAAGGAAACCGACAAACTAGGAACCAGTATATGAGGCCGACATGGGAGATTGATCCGACAAGTCTACATGGCAACGATCAAAGGCATCGGTCTTGAAGTTTAATGAATTTATTTTTGCTTAGGCCTACATGTAAATAAATTGTAATATCATTGTAAGATGGCATAATTCATTTATGTTTGTGTTTGGGAAGGGTATTTAAGTCAGCCCGGTTAAGTTATTTTATAATGTAATGGAATATAGTGATGTGATATTGTGCGAGTGATCTTGATCGATAGAATGCAAATATACTATTTTGTAGTCGGTCTTGGATATTGGTTTAGAGGTTTGGGAAGTGAAGAAAGATACCGGTAAGGAAGGACATAGTGAAAACTGGTACAGACTATGCTTTAATCGGAACTCATCCAGCATAACAGATGCACTTTCAGAGTTTAAAATTTTGTTTGTAACTCCATATTTGGTGTTTGTAGTTAGTGAGGCTCCTTTTGTGATGAGCGGTGTGCTCTAGGCTGTTGGCCTTCCTGCATGTGCAGGCCCCTATTGTAATATTAATTCATTTGGCTAGTGGATAGATATTGTGGGTCACCAATCCCACCATGGTTTTTCCACATATAAATCTCTATGTTATGGTGTATGTTGTTGTGGTTGCTTCATTTCTATTTGTTGTTATATTCTTTTATGTATACCGGTTACTAAAATACTTTGTTAATAAGGTTAAAAGTGATCTTTCTGGTAGAAAAATGATTCACCCCCCCCTCTCAGTGTTCTTGGATTCCAACAGAGACTTGAACAGATCGTCGAATCGAGGCAAGCTGCAAGTTGGACCGATAGATCGCCAAGGAGAGGCAACCATAATCTATAATCAAACCACCGAACCCCTGAGGCAGTTGTGAGTACCTACTGATAGATCATCAAACCAGATCAAGTGATGGGACTCACTTTTCAATTAACCCTAAGAGTCTGATGCAGGAGCACCGGAGTAGTTCAAACCGACATTTGGATTTGTTCCCGGTATTAGTCTGGTATTGGTGTGTTCTTACCGATTGGTTTTGCAGTGTATGGAGCGAAGATGAATCAGGTTGCGGGTGGTTTCCGTAACTTGTGAATTATTGAGTGATGTTGTTTTGGGCCTTGTTTGATGTTTCTAGAGGACTGCATGAAGTTTTATGCATTTGAAGATGTTCTTGGTGGTTTGGGCCAACATGTTATCATTTACACATTTCATCATGAACCAGTTGATCTTTGGCCGACTTGATCGAGTTGTTATTGCTTGCGGATGGTATAAAGGGAAAGTTTAGAGATTCATTTTGGAGGACAAAGGTGGGAGGAAGAGATCAAGAGAAGATGTAGTTTCTAGAGAGATTCGGGTCTGGGGGGACTGAAGTTCGAAGGGACTGAGGTCTGGATCAGTGCAAAATAGTGTAGACTGTTACCAGAGACTTATTTGTCTAGCAGAAGATCTATGGATCTTAGATTTGTGTTGTATGGATTGTTTTGTAATCCTGGGTTGCAGTCCAGCATATGTAGCCGCTGAAGGAATATGTAATTAATTAAATGGTTGTAATGATTGATTTATCTAGTTACCGATTCCATCATGTGTTACGTCTACCAGTTAGGGTTGCTCTTTATCTGTTTATCGGTTATATCTTGTGATTTGTTACCAGTTGCTGGTATCTTGCATGGTATTTTGTGTTATAGGTTGCAAGGCGGGGATGTCCTTCATTAGATATCCCTACCTTGACTACGTCAACAACTATCATTCATTGTTATGTGCCAACAAATAGTAGATTTCACTTTTATTTTTCACATAGTAGACATTTCCATTAGTCTTAATATCATTTGCAACTTGTTGGGTGAAAATTTTGTAAACTAGGGAAGCTCACAAAATTGTGGTTTCAACCACAGTGTGTGAGAATGAATCTCTCCTAATTGTAAGGGAAGGCTCCCCCTTTTGATTACAACTCTCTCTATTTTAAATACAAATTTAACTATTAATTTTTATTCTAAACTTGGGCGGTTCATCATCCTATTCTCTCTTTAGAATAGATGTTATTCCCTCCTTTTTTTTATGAAAGAATTTACAATATGGAGAAGTAATGATTAATAAAACTTCAAAGTTATAAATAAATAACTTAAAGTATATGAATGAAAATACAAATAAAGCATCAAATTTTTTGTGAAGACTCGAAGTCCTCTGTTGCTTCTTCGGAGCGAGAAAACAATGTTCGAGTTCAAAGTCTTGTAATCACTATAATCTTATCAGCCTTTTTACAAATACTTATGTAACCCACGACATATAGTAAGATAACAAAAGAAAGCACAAAATCTCTATCTTGATATCCTATTACAATTTTGATAATCTTTTCTTTAAAATAATAAAGTGAAGCTCAAAGTCTTCAAATTACTACCTCTTTTATAATATCTCTTCAACTAAAATAACTAAAACAAAATAAAAAGTCTTTGTCTTGATATGAACCTACTAACTCTATTTAACAAGTGTTGAAATATGACACAAAGTTCACAAATTAAAACTTGTTGTACTCTTTAATGATATTTTTCCACAACACCTTAACTTAATCAAAATAAGATTTAGTAAGAACACTCTTACCATAAAAACACTGAAGTTAACACAAAGTTTGAATGCCAAAGTTATCTTCTTATTTGATCAAGTTTATAAAATAACAATAGGAACACAAAGTTTCACTTTTTCTCTTCACATTGGTAGAGTTTTGTTGCATAAGATTAAAGATTAAAATTACAATAAGAAAACTCATATATATTGGTGAGGTGCAATGAGATAATCTAGGAAAACTATGACTAAATCAAAGAAGAGTGCTATTTGACTTAGAACTCATGCATACTCTAGGTGTAAAAACATAGATACAAAATGACACTCGAGGTGCCAAAGTCTTATTATAAAAATGCACCTACAACTTCTAAAATATGAAAAAAAACTAAGTGTCTCTAGACACTCCATTTTGGTCTTGTTTCATGAACTCCTCAAATTTCTGTAGAACTGATTTCATTTGTTCTTCATCAGGCCCCTTGGTATGGCTTGTAATTACTTTGACCTTGGTGAGAGAATCTTTGAGGCTCATGTAACATTTCTTATGCTTTTTCAAAAGAGAGGCTAAATCATCTAGATTAACTTGGATGTCTATTAACTTGTCAATAGAAGATAATGAGAACACTTATCTTCGCCAACAAGCAAGCTAAATTATTTGATAATATCATCTTCATGAAGAGGCTTTTGGTTTTCATCAAGGAATGTACAAGGAAGTGCTAATGTCTTCTCAGTGATGTGCTTTCCCTTATCATTACATTCCTTTTAGTTTTTTCTCATCTTTGATAATTATTTCCAGGGTGTTCATTTGATGTTCCAATGCCTCTCTCTGTTCAATATACATGTCCCTTGAGACCAATACTCCATTATCAACTAGAAAATCTAACTGAAAATCTTCTAACTTCAACCATGGGTCGAAGTTCTTCTACCGTGTTTCCAATTCTTGTGAGAAAAAATCCAATATTTTATCAATTTTAGACAACTCCTTCCAAATTATTTATCAAAAAAGTTGCAAAACTTATAAGATGAGTCCCTTGGCTCAACAACCTATCCATCCACTCACCAACTGATCTCCCACATGAATTAACATGTTGAGCTTGCTTGATGATCTGTTCATCAATTGATGAGGTAACTAGTTCAATTATCTCTAATGACTTTGTTATTTTAATCAAGACGTTGGTGAGTTGATCCACTTGTTTCTTCAACTTATCCTTCTTGATCTTTTCTTCATTATAACTTCTCACAAGGTTATCAAAAATCGCTTGAGCATTTTCTATTGTTCCATCATGTGTCTACTTTCCCAGGTCAATTCTATTGGTGACATAGTCTATGAACTGCACTTTATCCAAATCTGTATATGGAAGAGGAATTTCCATATCAACATATTTATTCTTTGATTTATCCACCTTTACCCTAGATAAGGTCTTGGCTTTCTTTGTTCCCTTAGACTTGATAGTAATCAACTAACTAAAGTCAAATTCATCTGGGAGATGGCTTTCTTTTTCCTTTTGGGGTATAAGATATTAGCCAAGGCGGTAAAGGTGTATCACCTTCTACTTGAGTGGCCAATACTGGGGATGCCAGTTCTTGGGACTGAATGCTTGTGGTAACTATAGGTTGAGTGGAGGAAATAATGTCAAGTGGATTTTGAGTAACATAAACTTTAGGAGGAAGCTAAGTTTTTGATATAAACTTATCAAAATATTCAAACATGGAAGAAGTTACCTCAGATAGATTAGGAAGAAATACACTTTCAGTTTTATCATGAGGTGTGTCAAGGGAAGACTCACCATTAGTTGTGAAAGGAATGGTATGAATTACCACACTAGGAGCTTGGGATGGATATGAGATAGTGGAACCAAAACAGTGTCAGAAACTGAAACTGAAATAGTACTTGTAGCATCATATGCTGTAGGAGGAGCACCCTCGTGTGTCTCTTGAGATTAGGAAGTACTTGGAATTTCTAGTAATCCCTACTCGTCAAAACCTTCTTCTTCTACTTGCTCACTTTCTTCATCAGCTCCATCATGAGCTTGAGTTCGTTGAGCTGATGATTCCCCTTGACTCTTACCTTTCCCAACTATGAACTTGAATTTGGGAGCCTTTAGAGCCGTGGTGTCCTATTTATTCTTTGTTCTCAATTCAAAAAAATTTCCCACAAGCCCTATAGTATCATCTTCAAATTTGGTTTGGAAAGGTTTCAACTGAATATCTTCCCGAGTTAGCCAAACATTGGTATTGGCAAGAATATTTTGGAACCTAGTCCTTATGGAAGTGTTTTCTTTTTGGGGCCACTTTTTTCTTCTCATACATAGGATCTAAGATGTCACCGTCATCCTCAAAATATTTAGGTTTATCGGCAAGATTTAGGTTCTCAATTTGTTCTACTGTCAAATGGAAGTAGTCAAGCCTCCTAATATCCTCTTTTGTCCTACAATCAATCCACACATCTTCTACTCAATGAACATGAGTATAGTTTTTCTTGATTTTGTTCTTCATGCCTCTATAATCAAAGTATTTCCTAGCCTTAAATAACTTCATTGTCACTCTCCTCATTTCTTCTTCCATGGCTCGGGCCTTGTAGATAGAATTGATTATCTCCCAATAGTAATGGAGAACTTGAGACCAGTCTTGTGAGAACTAGATTGGCGTTCATACAAAACCACCATTTGACGATCCATCTCCATGAGAATAATTTTACTTATATGGGCACCTAGGAAGCATGAAAGGATCACTATCAAAACATCTAATTCTGATATACATGAATGTAGGGAACTGCAAGAAGATACATCTATACTGATTAACTACATTTCTGGCAATGAAATTTTTAGTGGCTAATATTCACCAATTGGCTATTTTTTGAAATTTGCAAATCAAAATTTGGCTAATAAGTTCAACTTTTAAGGTGACTTGAATCGCCACATTTTTACAAATTTTTATTTTAGTGTCATTTAAATCGCCAAAGAATTTATTTTATTAATTTTTTTAACTCAAATATTCACCACAATATTCGATACATGATTGGAACAAATTCGCCAACATTTTATAATTTATTGTAGAAATCTAACTTAATTCACCAATAATATATCATAATTATTAGTTACTTTAGGGTTATATCAACAAACTTTAGTTGTCAGCATTGATTTAAAATATAATCTAGTAACCTTCATTGTATTCCATGAGGTAAATTATACCAACAAGTTGTAATGCTCGTGGGAGTTCAAATTTCTCTTGAATTGTCGACCACAATGAAAATCAATGGTTTAAAAGAATTTTTTGGCCCCATGAGTGTTACAAATTGTTGGTACATTTTATCTCACAAAATACAAAGAGGGCTATTAGATTATTTTAAATTAATGGGAGAAACTAAATAAAGTAGTGTCTACCCCTTAAAGTCATCAATGATTACCACCTTCAGGCCTCTACTTTTCTATAAAAAACTATTTTTTTAAATGAAAAGATTTAATATAGTAATTAATGTATACTCTTATTATTTTCCAATATTCGCCAATATTTTCCACCAAAAAAAATTGATATAAAAAATTCGCCAATAAAATTAATATTTTTCATTAAAAAAGGAAAGATTCGCCAATTAAAATTATTATTTTCTTTTAAAAAAATTAAATATTTGCCAAGATTTATACAATTTTTTGAGAGGGGGTTTCTTAAAGTTTTCACTAATTCCTGGCTTCATCTAATACTCTCTTCTTCTAAAGATATTTGTCAAACATACACATGTACTGAGCAAAGAAAGCAAGCATCATTGACCCTCCCAAAATGATGCAAACTCTCCTTGAGAGTCAACTATGTGAAATATTGATAAACAAGAACTTGACTCCTGTCTCCTATAGTAAACAATCTTAGAAAATGCCTCATTGAGGCAGATGCATATACAAGATATGAAGTCATGTAGAACTTCAAAGTGGTTGGAACTTTGGTCAACTGTTCACACAATGCATCAACAAACTGTTTACTCTAGTAGGTTTCTTCTTATTTTGCCAGATTATATGGATGTACTAATATATCCACTTATGATAAGTGTATGTTACTAGAAGTCCTTTTACTCTACTAAGAAGAGTAATCAAATTATTTACCTCCTCAATGAAGTCACTTTGGTGAATAGTTTCAGGCCACCTTGCAATTGTGGGCCATCGAGTCTTCAACCAATTCTCATTGATGTTTCTTCTATATTTGTCTGATTTATTGTCATAGTACGTTATTGTTGACTGTATATCAATATTGGCATATTGATCTCTATGCGGACACTTGGAAATAGTGTCAAAGAAATCTATCATCTAACTTGATGAGAGTCTTATTTCCCTCTACATCCTTTACTGATTTGTTCATTGGATCATACTATTGGCATATGGAGATGATGATGAGATGAGAAGATGACCAGTAAATTTATTGTTGGCATAACTTGTAAAGTTGATAGAGATTGATGGAGATTGTTGGCTAGATGATGTTGATATAGTTGTAAGTTGTTTGATGAATTTATTTGTGTTGTCATTGATGGAAACCATATTTGTTGAGTCATCTAAGTCATCTAGGCTTACCGGTAGAGGAATGTGTTAGACAACAAAACTGCTAAATCAGTTTACAACAAGGTAAGAAGGAACAATGCAATGATCAAGACACTGGTATAGATGATTGGTGATGAGTTAGGTGTTGCAGTTTTACAGGAGTGTTGAAGACAAGAACATGCATCTATGTTCCACACCACATCAAAAAATTTAGTATATTGAGTGAGTTATGGTTGAAAGTCATAAACTCTGTGAAGAAGAATATATACTGGTAATAGATCTTTGACCGGTAATGATTTATAGTTTGACGATGGATCTTATCATGTTCATAACTTAGTAATGATGTGTTAGAAATCACATGTAATGATAAGATTGCATTTAAGCATGTACAAGGACCAGATTTCTTGGGAAACAGTGAAGTGCTTAGCAGAATGTGACAAGGGTTTGATTTCTTATCAAATTGATGTGTGATGATGTGCAGTGATCATTCAATGGTGTAAAATGTCTTGAAATTTGTTGTGATGATCTGTAATGTATTTTGGTGGACTGTTTTTCTGTGCTTGGTGTAAATTCAATGTATTTTAAATGTTGCTAAGGTTTTGTAACCAACCTAGTTGAAAAGAGTATTTAGGTCAAATTTGAGAAGATATTTTGTGTCGATGGTTTTGAGAAGAAGAGTGTGTCAAACTAGATTGAAGAGTCTTCATGTGAGAAGAAGAATTGAGATGAAAAGGATCTGTACTAGCAAGCAAGGAAGTGTTGTGATTGGACCATTTTCCATGTTGTTCCCAAATAGTTACAGCAATTTGAAATCCCTTAATCGAGTAGACTTTAGCAGGTCTTATTTGTAAATCCCTTGACCGGGTGGCTCATTAGCTTGAGTTTAAAATATTCTAACAAACTTAATCCTAATAGGATAGAGCTCCTAATAGGGATAAGGTGAAATCCCTTAACTGGGTGAATCCTAACAGGGTCTTTTCTCAATCGGGCATATTGTAAAGCTCCTAACCGGGCTAGGCCTTTAACCGGGCACATTCTAAAAGAGTGCAAATATTTTGTGGGTGCTAATTCCCACCATGGTTTTTCCCATTGGGGTTTCCACATGAAAAATCTCTATGTTCATGTGGTGATGCATTATTTATGTGTGGATTTGATATCATTAGTTTATTTTCATGTTGATGAACACTTAAGTGAATGATTTAATCAACCAGTTTAAAGGATTATTTGAGTAGTTACTAGTACTGGTTTTTGAAGTATTATCAGATTTGTTTAACTATTGATTCACCCCCTCCTCTCAGTAGTTATCACATCCTCATAATAACAATTGGTATCAGAGCATTAGGTTCTCTTTGTGCAGAAGCTTAACCGCTTGAGGTAAAGATTCGAGCCTAATTCCCTTTAAGACTTAACCGCTTGGGAAGGATCTCTAAGACTAACATGGGGGAAGGTTTAATGAGTTACAAAGAGCTTTCACACAGGCTTGAAAAATCTGAAGAAGCCTATGATGAACTAAAGGTCAATTACAAAGCTTCATTGGCTAAGAGAAAAGAGTTGGCTGAACAATTGTGGGAACTCGGTGAAAACTGTTCATCTGAGGAAGAAAACATTGATGCCTTGGTTAATGAGGTGGAAAAGATGAATGATCATAAGACAAATCTAAGAAGAGAGCTGGAATCCCTTACCATCAGGATGAGTCAAGAGTTGGAAGCTAGAAGGACAACTGAAGACACAATAAGAGATAAGGAGGATGAGATCTTAAAGCTGAATCGGGAGATTGGTACCTGGCACGTACATCTTCAAGTGGAAAAAGAAGAAATAGAGGAAATACAAGCTGATCTAGACATGGCTATGTCTCTCAGAGAAATTCTTACAAAGAAGAATCAAGAACTTACTAAGGAGTTAGCTAGTGCAAATGAGTTACTAGCTAAATTCAACAAGAGCACTGCTATGCTTGATGAGAAGATTTAGTCACAAAGGCAACACAAAGATACACATGGCTTGGGATACACAACCTTTGAACAAAGAGAGCCATCTGATAGTAAGGTCACCGTGCATGAAGCCAAATCTACACCAAAGACCAAGAAGAACACCGGTAAGAGAACCTACAAACCCGTATGCTTTAATTGTCATAAGGTAGGTCATACTGCAAATGTTTGTAGAAATAGATCCAGTACTTTTGATGGATATAGACCTAATGCATATGAAGGATATAAGCCTATTACTTTTTATGGATATTGCTTCAATTGCAAAAAGTATGGGCATAGAGCTATTGAGTGCAGGTCAAGAGTGAACAATCAAAGATCTTACATGGGTCAGAGGTCTAATGGTGAATGACATAAATCTTACAATGACTACAGGAACCCTACTTGGCAGAGATCTTACAATGGCCAAAGAAACCCTACTTGGCAGAGACCTTATGTGAACTGGTCTAGTCCATATGAAATGGAGAACATATTGAATGTGACATGTTCAACTTGTCACAACTTTGGTCATGTAGCTATGAATTATTGTAGAAGAACTGGTAGAGGCAATGCTGGACCTTGGAGAGCATCTGGAATGGCATGTTTCAATTGTCACAAACCAGGACACCTTGCAAAGTTTTGTAGAGCTAAAATGAACAAACCAGTTAATGAGTCTATTGAATAGAAAGGAAAGAAGAAAGTAGATGTGGAAGAAACCAAAAATGACATGAATAAGATTTGGAAGAAGAAAAGTGAGGAGAAACCATAAAAGGACTCCAATTCTTCGCCTAGTGTGGATAATCCTTCAACGGTAAACTAAGCTATGTAAGAAGCTTAGGGGGAACATATTGTCAGATTCATTTCTAGACCCCCTAAATGGTATGCGGTAAGTCAAATATGCATATTTTGATGCTATATGATGTTGTGTAGTGATTTTGAATCGGTTACATTTCAAACCAGTAAATTGAATGTGATATGTGTGTCGGTATCAAGTTTTAGAGTTGAACAATGATTGGGGTATGTTCAAATGGTTTGGTAAAAGACAAATAAAAAGATGTTTGATAGTTTCATTTTTCACTTAGCATTTTTGAGAGCACATTTGGAGAACAACAGAAATATAGAAGAACTTTTGATTGCTACTTTGGTGAGATTGATAGCGGATTGTGAATATTTATGGAAAAGTGAATCGGTGGAAGAGCATTCTCACTGGAAACCGTAGTTGTGAAGAAATCTAATGATACCAGCAAGTCTGATGCAGTTGAGGAACAAAAGATAGTAATTATTGAACCCGAAGTTCAAAATGATGTTGAGCAGAACAATGTGGAGGATACTACTCAACGGGTAGATAAAGAAGATGAAGATAAAGAACGAGAAGAGACTTCTATATCGGAATCGGTTATACATAGATATGTTAAGTTGAATCACTCAGTAGATTAGATAATTGGAGACAAGAATGTTGGAGTTCAAACAAGAAGAAAGATCAGAGAAAGTACTTGTCTGATTTCCACAGTTGAACCAAAGACAATAAGAGAAGCTCTCAAGGATGATTGGATAAAGGCTATGAATTAAGAGCTTGATCAAATAAAGAAGAATAACACTTGGTCACTTGTCCCCAGACTAGTTGATAAAAAATTTGATTGGTACTAAGTGGGTGTTTAGAAACAAATTGAATGAAGATGGTGAATTGGTTAGGAACAGGGAAAGACTAGTTTGCAAAGGATATGCACAAGAAGAAGGTGAAGATTATGGAGAAACCTTTGTACCAGTTGCTAGACTTGAAGGAGTTAGAATGCTACTTGCATTTGCAATATTCAAGGAATTCAAGGTTTACCAAATGGATGTTAAGTCTGTATTTTTTAATGGGATTATAGAAGAAGAGGTTTATATTGAAAAATTAGATGGGTTTATATTTATCAGTCAGTCCAAGTATGTGAAGGAGGTATTGAGAACTTTTGGAATGGAAAACTGTAAACCAGTTGGAACCCCTATAGTTATTGGTTGGATATTATCAAAGGAAGATGATTCAGATCTAGTGAATAACACTAATTATAGATCCATGATTGGGAAACTACGCTATGTTGTTCATAGCAAACCCGACATTGCTCATGCAGTTGGTATAGTGGCAAGATTTCAGAATAATACTAAAGATACTCACATGGTTGCAGTAAAGAGATTTTTTAGATATCTTAGAGGAACTATTGATTGTGGATTATGGTATCCATACAAAGGCAACTTCTCTTTGAAAGTATTCATAGATGCTGATTGGGAAGGTAATGTAGATGACTAGGAGAGCACAACCGGTGGCACATTCTTTCTAGGAGGAAGACTGGTATCCTAGACCAGCAAGAAACATAGTTGTATTTCTCAGTCTACAACATATGCTGAGTATGTGGTTGCATCCATGGATTGTACACAAGCTATATGGATGAGACATGTATTGGAAGGATTCAAGCAGACTATGATAGAACCGGTGATCATATATTATGATAATGCAAGTGCAATAAGTATTTCAAAGAATCCAATATTGCATGCTAGAAAAAAGCGTATTGAACTAAAGTATCTTTTTCAGAGAGAGAGAGAGAGAGAGAGAGAGAGAGAGAGAGAGAGAGAGAGAGAGAGAGATCAAGAAAAGATAGTCAGGATGGAGCATGTGTCAAGTAAGGAGTAGTTGGTAGATATATTCACTAAGCCATTGCCTAAGGCTACCTTTGAATATCTCAGAGGAAAGATAGGGGTTATACCCCTACCAAAGGTCAACTAAGATGTTGTTAATGCATCAATCCAATGTACTAATTGAAAATCTTTCATTTTGGATTTATGAGAAGTGGGCTACTCCTCAGGGGGAGTAGCTGAGATGAAGGAACCAAGAGTAGTGGAAGATGAATTTGATACTTTGCACCTTTTGAATTGTTGTCAAAGGGGGAGAAGAAATGCAAAGGGGGAGAGCAACAATGATAGGGGGAGAAGTAAAGAAAAGAAGGAGAAGAGAAGAGAAGATCAAGTGCAACAATCATAACTAGAACTCTAACAGTTATGTATGGTGAGCGTTTCAATTTTGCATGATGAGTTTTTGGTATTGCTATTTTGGTGTTGCCATCAATGCCAAAGGCGAATATTATTGGCATATCTGATAAAGACAATAATGAGGAGATTATTGGCATATGGAGATGATGATGAGATGAGAAGATGACCGGTAAAGTTATTGTTGGCATAACTTGTAAAGTTGATGGAGATTGATGGACATTGTTGGCTAGATGATGTTGATATAGTTGTAAGTTGTTTGATGACTCTATTTGTGTTGTCATTGATGGAAACCATGTTTGTTGAGTCATCTTGGCCTACCAGTAAAGCCTGACCAGTATAGGAATGTGTTAGACAACAAAATTGCTAAACCGGTTTACAACAAGGTAAGTAGGAACAATGCAATGATCAAGACACCGGTATAGATGATTGGTGATGAGTTAGGCATTGTGGTTTTACGAGAGTGTTGAAGACAGGAACATGCATCTATGTTCCACACCACATCAACAAATTCAATATATTGAGTGAGTTATGATTGACTACCATAAACTCTGTGAAGAAGAATGTATATCGGTAACAGATCTTTTACCGGTAATGATTTATGGTTTGGTGGTGGATCTTATCATGTTCATAACTTAGTAATGATGTGTTAGAAACTATGTGTAATGATAAGATTGCATTTAAGTGCGTACAAGGATCAATTTATTGGGAAACAATGAAGTTCTTAGCAAAATGTGACAAGGGTTTGATTGCTTATCAAATCCATGTGCGGTGATCATTCAATGGTATAAATTGTCTTGAAATTTGTTGTAATGATCTGTAATATATTTTGGTGGACTGTTTTGCTGTGCTTAATGTAAATTAAATGTATTTTGAATGTTGCTAGGGTTTTGTAACTGACCTAGTTGAAAAGAGTATTTAGGTCGAGTTTGAGAAGATATTTTGTGTTGGTGGTTTTGAGAAGAAGAGTGTGCCAAACCAGATTGAAGAGTTTGCATGTGAGAAGTAGAATTGAGCTGAAAAGGATCTGTAGTAGCAAGAAAGGAAGTGCTATGATTAGATCATTTGCCCTGTTGTTCCCTAACAATGATAATAGTTTGAAATCCCTTAATCGGGTAGACTTTAATAGGTCTTATTTGTAATCCCTTGACCAGGTGGCTCATTATCTTGAGTTTAAAGTCCTCTAACAAGGTTACTCATAATAGGGTAGAGGTCCTAATAGAACTAAGGTGAAATCCCTTAACCAAGTGACTCCTAACAAGGTTTGCTCTTAACCGAGCATATTGTAAATCTCCTAACCAGGCTAGGCCTTTAACCAGGTGCATTTCGAAAGAGAGAAAATATTTTGTGGGTGCTAATTCCCACCATGGTTTTTCCCATTTGGGTTTCCACGTGAAAAATCTTTGTGTTAATGTGGTGATGCATTATTGATGTGTCGATTTTATATCATTACTTTATTTTCATGTTGATGAACACTTAAGTGAATGATTTGATAAATTAGTTTAAAGGACTATTTGAGTAGTTACTGGCATTGGTTTTTGAAGTATTATCAAAGTTTCTTAATTACTGATTCACCCCCCCCCCCCCCCCCTCTCAGTAGTTACCAGATCCTCATAATAACACATACTGGTTAGCTAAGGCTAACACAAATTCAGGATTCTATGCCAACATAGGAAAGGCTGCAACCAAATGAATTCCACTATTGATGGTTGCCTCCATTTTGTAGGACATTGGCAACTCTTCAACCCTTTTCTAGAATTGTTCTAGATCAACATACCCTATCTTTGTGTCCTTAATGTTGTCAATGTTTGATGATGCAGATGGAGGAAAAACCGGATGTTGGCCTTGCTTCTTGAACATCATTTCTCTTTTGCTTGGTGATGGCTTTGTCATTTGAATATGATTGCATTATAATTTGAAAAAGGTCATCACCAAATTTAAGCCAATTAGCCTCCTTACAAGGATTAAAAAATCCCAATTGATAGAAGAAAAGTCTCTAATTGAGTGCAAATTGAATTTATTATCTTCAATCTGCAAGTGTGTGCATTAAGTGTAAATCAGACTTATAAGTCTAATTTTCACTAAAAACTAGTGAAAAACTTAAAGAAAGTGCATATTAGACATATAAGTCTAATTTACACTTGGGAAGATAAAAAATCTCAAAAGGTGCATATCGGGCTTGTAAGTCCGATATGCACTTGGGAAGGATTAACAATCATAGGTGCATGTCAGACTTACAAGTCTGATATGTACTTATGTTAAAATTACAAAGGAAAGAAAAATTGTCTTAGGTGCCAATGAGGGTTTGTAACCCCGACTTACACTTAAGGAAAGAACCATGGTGCAATTCAAGGTTACGAACCTGATTAGAACCTAATAAAACACTCAACACTTATACAAAAAAGTAGTGAAAGGGATAAATAATTTAAAGAATGGTGTATGGCGGAGCTTGGGCCCTCACACGCACCGTCGGGTAAGACTCTGGTGCATGGTGGGGTCATGACTCCACCATCCACTGCTTGGGAAAAACATAAAGTGATGTGAGTCGGGAGTAAACCCAACACACATCAAAAGCTAGGGCTTCGGTGTGTGTCGGTCTTACAACCCCAACTCACATTGAAACTAGGGCTGATACATGATGTATGAAGCATCAAAAACTAGGAAAAATGATAGTGTAAAGCGGGGGAATAATCACGATATACATTGAAAGCTATGGCTCTGGTGTATAGCAGAAATATCAACCCATCTTACACTATTAATAAAAACTAAGGCCAAAGAATCAAAGAAAACTTAGAAAGAACAAAGAAAGAGAAAAATACATATTGTCTAGAAAGAACAAACTCGGCCTCACGCAAATAATCTTCTCAATCACACAAAAGCTTAAGAAGAATTAGGGAAAAGAAAGACTAGAATGAAAATAAAAAGAAGAGGAGACCAAAATCAAATCAAACACTTACAAGAAATAAATGAAAATACGTGCATAATTATGGTGTATTTTGGACTTACAAGTTCGATTTGCACCATAAGACCAAAAGAGCTATAAGTCAGAAATACACCTAAAAATGATTACTAAGTGAAATATTGGGTTATAAGTCTGAATTTACACTTAAAAAGCCAAGGATAGTGTAAAATCGGACTGAGAACCTAATTTTGCACTAGAACATCAAAAATTTATTCTAAGTTAAAATTTTAAATTTTCACTATCAAAACAAGATTTTGAGAATGAATACAAAGTATTCAAAGACCAATGAGGAAACCAAAATGCCTCAAAAAACTAACTCTTAGAGACATGAAAATGAATTTTAATAAAAATTCGTAGGGGGTTATCTTGTTTTCATCTAAAATGAAAACAAGGATAACACAACCAATCTTCTGAACCCTTCTTTTCTAATTTCACATCCAGTACCATGAAATACAAACTTATAACCTTTACTACACATTTGACTCACACTCAACAAGTTATGTCTCAAACCTTTAACATAATAAACATCGTCAATTTTATGCTTACCGTCAATAGATATGCTTCCTTTTCCACAAATAGGTGCATCTTGCTCTCCTGCAAACTTAACTGATCCACCATCCTACTTCTCAAGGTTAATAAACTTACCTCTATCATCGGTCATATAATTTGAATATCCAGAGCCAATGGTCCACACTTTTGGTTCCACTTTTGCATGTAGTTCAATCTTCACACTCAATAGTTTCTCACTGTTCTTTACATCTTTCGGACTTTTGGACCACTCATTATCCTTTTCTTCTATAGCCAAGAACAAAAATTGTTCATTTGAGTCATCACCATCTTCTTCGTCAGATGACTAGGTCTTTGTTCAAAAAAAATCTTCTTTTCCTTATCTCTATCATCTCTCTTATTTTTGTCATTCGCTCTGTAGTTCTCATTTCCTTTGTTATCATCATTAGATCTTCTACCATAATCCTCTATATACATACATCTAGAAGCATAATGACCAATTATTATATAATTAAAATATTTTAAGGGTAACTTACCTTTGTACTTTACAATTCCTCTCTTCAATCTTCTTACAAAGTTTGCTTCAATCTCATCCATATCTTCATTGTCTTCTAGTTCTTCTTTAGGCTTCTTTGCAACTTTGAATGGCGGTTCTCTCATTTCCTTTTTGATGTCATCCCATTCAACAATCTCAAGGAGAAGAGTGAACCAAGGATCTAATCAACAATTTACTTATTCATATCATGACTTTCCTCAATAACACACTTCTTAGATTTATAGCTTTTTAAAATGTTGTCATTATCTTCCTTACAACTTCACTTTCTTCTAGCAATCCATCAATACCCCTAAGTGCATTTACAATTTCATTCACTCAATGTATATAACCTTCAATATTTTCATCATCAAACATTCCCACATTCTCAAACTTGTGCTTTAGATTTGTAATCTCAACTTGCTTTATCTTGTTATCACCTTCAAATACACTCTTTAGCTTTCCCCAAATTTCTTTAGCTAGCTTTGCATCTGTAACTATGCTAAATACTACATTATTTTAAACAACTGATAATTGCAACTATAGCCTTTGTATTATTCTTACATTTTTTATTTCATCTAATGTTTAGGACCATTCCGAGGAGCAGTATAGCCCATCTTAACGTTTTCCCATATTTCAGCTAACATAGTTGCTAAGTTATATTCCATCCTTTATTTCCAATTTAAGCATAATTTGTGCCATCAAACTTTAGAGCCTTGTATGTAAAATCCTTTGCCATTTTGGATCTTCCTCAAGTAGTTAAGCTTCTCAAGAGGAACCTTACTCTGATATCAGTTATTGAACACACCACAAAACTGAGAGGGGGGTGAATCAATATGACCCTCAAAATACTTTCTGATCTTTAAAATTCAAACCATGACTATATAATCACAACAATAATAAATCATGAAAGCACAAAGCACAAAAAACACACAAACACTAGATTTACATGGAAAATCCTAAGTGGGAAAAACCATGGTGAGAATCACACTCACAGTATGAACATATCTTATTACAATGTTGCCTCTAGAACTCACTACCCTTGAGAGGACTTTCATAACTAAGGCGCACAACCTTAGGGAAAGCTACAAAAAGCTTCCAAGAGACTTATTGTCTTCTGACAAATAAAGGAATAGCTAAATTAAAATGAATAAGATTTATTGATCATCAAATTATCATTAAACCACTGTGTCAAGTGACCAATATCATGACAAACATACCTGACTTCAAACATTATCTCAGAACTCAGTCACACTGAAGATATCATCATCACAACTCTTCACAACCGACTTTCTCACATCTCTAGTATCAAATATGCTAGTAAATAATTCACATGCACTGCGCATAAATTAGCACACATCCCATATATTGCTTCACACATCTGCACTCCTTTAGATACAAAATTATTCATTAAAACATTTGACTAGGTCAACCACAAAAAAAAAACAATATTATATTAAGTCAGCCACCCAGACCTAAAATATCTATTTTGATCCACTCCAAGACATAGAGAGGACCCAAATACATCACAACATATTAGTATGATTTGATTCCAATGAACCACATGCGCTAAAACATCCTCCAAAGTGGGAATCAAATCAAACATGTAGATAAACATTAAAGTGCGTTAACCAATCGACCCAAAACTATCCTCCAATGCAAATTATAGAATGCAGATCTGTAGACCCAAAAAACTAACAAAACTTATCCACTAAAGAATATTTGGACCAAAAGGACATTATCTAGATGGGATACACCATCATAGTCAATCGAAAACCAAAGCATCTGACAACATTGAACTCAAAAAATCACTTCACA
Source organism: Cryptomeria japonica (assembly GCF_030272615.1). NCBI lineage: Eukaryota > Viridiplantae > Streptophyta > Pinopsida > Cupressales > Cupressaceae > Cryptomeria > Cryptomeria japonica. The sequence goes on along the minus strand of NC_081410.1, from coordinate 385,462,672 downwards.
TGCCGATAAAATGATCACCAGAAAACTGAACTGGAACACTACACAAACCAAATAAACATGTCCTCCAAACTGCAACACTTGAATCCACATATTTGGAATCCACCGAGCATTCTCCAGGCCAATTTTGACAGACAACCTCACTGTTAGAATAAACAACAACCTACTCTACCATGTGTTAGTCCTCACAACTGGAATGGCAACTAGGTAATAAAAACAAAATTTAGGGATTGGACATCCTTACTGAATAACTAGCTTTCCTGTAGTAAAGGCTCATTTACTTTATCGACCAGGGACGTAAACTTGAAACAGGCCAACATTGTATGTGCACTAAGTTCATATCGCAACCATTCTATCCTACTGCAAGAACGAAAAATTCTCTGAAGTATATAGGCAAAACCATAATGAACTAATACTTAATTAGAATTCACAACTGAAAATAACTTAAGCAACTACTACCAAATGATAATATTCTGGCAAGTAGATAGAAACTACTCTGCGGATGTGGCTGTAGGAACAAACATAGGAACTATTTCCAGTGGCTGCAAGAATAGTCAAATGCCAAAACAACAACTATTACAAGATGGAAATTAACTGAAAAACACAAAGGACTACTCACCAAGTGGACCCCCTTGAATGAGTATATCCAGAACTCTTAGATTGCAATTGTTAAGTTCAAAATAGCATTGATCTCTTTATTCCAAATTGACTGTAAAAATGCATAAGTCTAAATACCGAGTATTACAAATTCTATGGTTGATCTCTCTATCCTCGAGAGGAGATATAGACCTTTTATTTATATAGAAACTTATAACAAATTCCTAACTGATCACCCACATTCCAACGGAATAGGCGAACAAGTTTTATTATACTAAAGAAGAAGTCAATGCAGGAAAATAGAACAACATTTGTCCTACAGCTGATAAGATATAGCATGACTTGCTTCCTAGATCTAAGCTCCACTAAGAACAATTATAAATGTCTTATAAACCATTTTGCTAAAGAAACAGTCAAGAGGCTTTGATCTTCTTCAATGCTTCTTTTCTTTGAATGGGTTTGCATCGTGGCAGTATGCTTGATGTTCCTTTTAAACCGCCAGCTTAGTCTTCCCCTCTTCTTAGCCGACCCTGCATCATGATGTTAATGTGCACAAAAAGCATGTGTATATACTAATGTTAACATGATATAAATTAAACCACACTTAAGATTTCTTTAGATATTTTTCATAAATAAACCATTTAGAAAACATTATATGACAACGTTAAGTATCAGACAAATTAGTTCCAAAACACTTAAAAAGGTATCAACTAGGAGGATATCCTGATCCAAATATCATCTAAAAAAAAGACCTAAGCAAGAATACTGTGAAAAAAATCTATCAAAATAGAGCCATTATTTAGGCTCATCATCTCCCCCTAACCTAACTTCTTGTTGATCCTCCAGCAACAGGAAAATTCTAGTAGAATCCTTTCATCTTTTCCAATCACGTCCTCCTAGTGTGTTCTGCTGCTTCACTATATTGTGGATCACTATCCCTGCATCCCATTAGTGGCCATAGGAGGATTAGAGGCCGAAAACTGAGAGGCAATCAATGTCTTCCTTTCGTTCTTCCCAAGTGTATATATTTGGGTGCTCTCTTCAGTGCCGCATGTTAGTTTTGTAAGGAGTGTGGCTCAAATTGCTTCAACTCATCTGGTAGGCTATTCCAACGTTAGAACAAATGTCCTATTGCTACCTGTCCTTCTCTTGTAGCCATTTTCTCATATTCCTTATATACTTCTTCTCTTAAGGGCAGAATGTCTTTCCCAAAATCTGGCTGATATACAATCTTTTACTAGTCAAAATAAAGTCTTCTTGGCTCTCTTGATTCAGACCTTAATGGCAGTGAAAGGTCAAGTTCTTCCTTTCTATGTATTCAGAACTTCTCTCCCCTTGCAATTTTATTTTGCACCCATGACATGAGAGATCTCAGTTGGATATCTCCAATGTAGAGGAGAGGGTTCTAATCAACATCATTAGGAACAACGTAATTATGTAAATAAAATTCAGATAGTAGATTATTGATGGTTGTAGGAGATGTTTGATAAACATCATATAATTCCTCAGGTCTCTGCAAGGAGGGACTTAAATCCCTAACAATTATCATCATCTTAAAATAAATATGTTTTTCCTTTAAATACAAAGAGTAAACCCAAGGAGGTCCTCGACATTAGCTACGGTACCATAGTGGCTACCGTTTCCACCTTAGTTTTAAGCTAAGCAATCTCATCATATTTTTGTTCAACGATCTTCTTCTACTAGTTAATTATCCTCTGCATTTCTTCTTTTTCCAATTCCCATTCCTGGTAAAGGGAAAGTGCCACTCCATGACTAGTAAGAGAAGTATGTGGTCTATGAGTATGTGCCCTAGGCTTCATCTTTTCAACTTTGCTTCCTTCTTCAATAACCTGCTCTGTTGTGGATGCTAAACTATCAAGTCCATCAAAACCTACTTCTTTTTGCAACTGCTCATGAAGGTTCTGTAACTCTTCTTCTTTATCTTTTTCTTCTTCCCTTTAGAGTTCCTTAGGTGGAGAAGAAGGAACATCACTTTGGGGTGGACTGTGTGGCTCTTGTTTTGGAGAATCAACCAGAATGGTGACATTCAACTCCTCTAATTGTTCCTAATCTTTAAGATTTTTCCGGAGCCTACGGCTTCTTCTCCGAGATTTTTCTTTAGTGGCTGCAGGACTGCTTCCTGTAACTAATTCCTCAACTACTTTAGTGGTTGCAGGAGAAACTATTTTTGTGACTTTCCTTTTCTTGGCAATAGGAGAGGGTACATCCCCACTTTTAATTTTCTCCTCCTTCTTTTCTATGTCAATTTGTTTCCCTTTGCCTTTTTCCCTTTGTTCAACAACCCTAGTTTTCATTAGGCTTTGTGAAGGAATCCCCGCTGAGGCTTCTTCTTTTAAGGGTTCTTCTGCTTCACGAACATTTTGTTCTAGTGATATCCTAGAGGATGAGGGTTCAATAGGGGAACTGGGTTTTTCAAAAAATTCAAAATTTTCCCGCTCTTGAGATGGAAGTGGTTCCACTGGACCAACATTATCTACCCTAAATCTTCTAATTTCCACAAATTCATTCCAAGTCATTGGAGAGACATCTCTTAAATATCTTTCAACCAAAAACTTAATCAGACAATGATGAGAAATAGAGTGAGGCCTACGTTTTTGGGTTTCTGCTGCACTTATGAAAAGAAGATTGTACAATATGTTCAGAACATTCATCATTTTATCATGGCGTAGATGACTCAGAAGCTTCAAATGATTGGAATGTAGACACGAGAATCTTCCTTCACAAGTTAAATACTTCAAGACATACAATGCTACTAATCTACATTCAGGCGGAAGAGATTCTCGTCTATCTCCCTATCTATCTATTACCAAAGGTGGGTCTCCCTATCATGTAAACTCTTCTCTCGCACTACATGCATCCTTAGATTTAGGTTATTTTTCTCCGTCTGTTGGCAACCTAGTTACTTTTGCAATCCATTCCTCTATCACCACAAATCTCAACCCTTTTACCTAGGCTTCTCCATTTGAAAATATGCAGTTAAATTCCCTTGCAATTTCCTCATTAAACTCAGTCAGCTTTAGAAAATAATCTAGCCACCCACTATTGCGGAATACTGGCTCACAATCTTGGTCTTGGAGAAGAATTTCATGAACTGTCGGTTCATGACAAATAGGTGGACCACCCATTATAGAAAATACTCTCAACTCACTAATGGCATAAATTTTCCCAATTTTGCAACTGAAATATGCTCTATTTGGTCGGAAACCAGCTACAATTCAAAAATAACTCAAGGCAGACAAAAGGATAGAGTACATAATATCACCTCAAACCAAAAATTTAAAAAATTTAAACTCAATCTGAGATGACATAAGAATTATCTGCTAGAATAATTCACATTGTACTTCCCTCCCAACCTAATTTTTAACAGGTGTCTATACGTGTGGAGGATGACTGAAAAGGACACTATGCAAATATCTTGATGATAAGAAATATGGTTTAATTATATACATGTAACAAAAATAAATACACATGAGCGTACCTGACATCGTACGATAATGAGTATAGCTGAAGAAATTTATTATCTAGGACATTGAGCCACCATGCACGAAAAGCAAGGTGGAAATTGATGAATAATGATGAGCAACTAAGGTCCTGACTAGTACTAAGAGTGGGGGGGGTTGAATCAGTACACACAAAAACTTCACAACACTTTATCATATTAAACCACATCTGACTGGTTGTCTTTGTATACACATAAAATTGGCTATGAGTGATTACATAAATATTATATATTTATTTAATGTTTATTCTTCTATTAAATAGTTAATTTGAAAAGATTAATTTATTTAATTCATTTTTCATGTCTTTCTATTAATTAATTCATTTATCATATTCTTCTAATTAATTAAATATCTAATATTTAATTATCCTCTCCAAACAATTAAATATCTAATATTTAATAGTTATTCTCCTATCCTATAGCCTCAAATATTAAATAATCTCTAAATTATTTAAATCCCTTTTCCAACTCACCTTCCATCTCCACTTCATCTTCCCTTTGCCAACTCATCCAACATGTGGCTAAGGAAATTAATATTTCTTAAATATTATTTCATCATTTATCTCCAACCTCCAAACCTAATGAATATTGTGTACATACACATATTTCATAACCATCTTCTATATTCTCTCCAACACCCCCTACATCTTAGGAATGGCTTGAGTTCACTTGTCCTATCATGCCTAAATCTTCTCCAACCATCCCTAGATTCCCTCAGTTAGCAACCCAGTCAAGGTGAGATGAGTGACACTTGTCTTCTCCTTCCCCCTTTCTCTCAACCTTCACCTTTGCTCACAACCATCCAAATCTGCAGATTTGACCATGACCGTTGATCTAAGCCACATCATCTCATCCTCTCAAAGTCTATAAAATCAAGAGCTTCAGTTGAGAGAGAGTTAGACTTCAAGTGCATTTTCAAGCAAATCATTTGTGAAACTTAGGCATCCATGAGTTTTAATCTTGAAGCAAATAGCAATTATCATATAGCCTAATCATTTTAGCATAATCATGTAGTATTTCATATCATAGCATTTGTTAACTATTAGTTACCAGTCCATTCTTCATATGCCATCTTGGAAGCTATTAGTGCATTGTTTGAGAGCACACCATCTGCAACTAGGAATAGTGGAGTTAGGAGACAATGAGACATAAACCATGAAGGTAATATTAGTATTTTTATTTCATATGTATTTCATGTAGTTTCATTGGTTGAGTTTGGATTTCCTATAGCATTTCTATTTGTATTTTGTGAAACTAACTTGTTGCAGGTAGCATTTTGAGGATGAAATTCAAGTCGACACATTTTGGCACCCACCGTGGGGCTCATGGACCTCGCATATACCTTTAAAAATATAGCAAAAAGTAAAATTAACACATTGGTAATGCAGATTCACGCATATGTGAATTCTGATAGCTCTTTTTCTCATAGGATAGCACATTTTCATCATAGGTTAGCGCATATGCCATGTAGGTTAGCACTTTTGTCTGAAAATATGCACATTAGCATCGTCGGTTAGCGCTTTTGTCCTCTAGGTTAGTGCTTTTGTCCTCTAGATTAGCACATTTATTAAAGAAATCACACTTTTGTATCCGTAGAGCAACGCTTTTGTAGTCTAGGTTAGCGCTTTTTCTCTACAGGTTAGCACTTTTGAGGAGAAAGATAGCGCATGTGTTAGAATAGCGCTTTTGTTTCCAACTAACAAAATTTTCTTGCAGGCCTGAATGTCCAAGAAATTAGATTTTTGAAACTACTAACATGCATGTGCAGAATGGTGTTTAAGGAAAATTTTATGCATTTCTTCATCTAGTTAATTAAAGGCCTTATTTTGGGAAGTAATATACCATGTCTTGTTCATTTAGTCTAACTAAGAGGATAAATTGAAAGCATGCAACTTGCATTTTTAGTAACTTCTCTAAAGTAGTTGCACATAGACTTCTAAAAAGGCTAAAATAAACACCATGCTTGTTGGAGCAACATCTCCAAATAGGACTTAGTCAACAATTTCTTTGAAAAGGTTAAAAAGAATACTTATATTTTGTGTCTCGAAAGTGGTAGGTATATGCTCTCCCCTTAATTGGGTGACCAAAAAGCCAAACCCACTCTTTTATGCTTTCTTTACTTGCAAGCAATTAAATCCTTTAGAGGGTCTGCCTTCCTGAGTTGCCTTGAGGGGGCCAGTGAGAGGGGAACGACCTAAAGTGGAAACGGACTAATACTGAGTCCTTCTAATCCACTATAAATAAATCGTGTTTGTGACGAAAGTCCCAAACAACATGTGTTGATAAGTTCATACCAACACTATGTTTCCCCATAAACCCTATGGAGTGTAACCTCTATAGGTTGGGAACCTTCTATATTTACAGAGCTAAAAGTGTCGCATGTATGGCCACATGACTAGAAGCCTTTACTAAAAACCACTTGTACTAGTTGCCAAAAACCTTCTAGTTGTTGGCATAGGAGGTCAGACCTCTGAAGCGACTCACACACATACGGTTCCTAGTAGAGATATAAAGTTTGCCATGGGGAGTTTTCATGGAAATTGGTGCTTGGCTTCCCCGGAGAAGTGAGTGTCGAGGGTGGAGCTAGTGGGGTCAAGCATCTAAATATCCACTTTGAATAGCGTAGCCTCAAGGGAAACCCCATGTGAGATTCAACAACTATTGTCTCAGGCTGCCATAAGATTTGTACTTGCTTGTGCATTTTGTTTATTAGACATTGTGTCTTCTATGTCTGTTACATGTTCCAAATGGTGAAAAAAAAAATTAAAGAAAATTATCATCTACGAGTGAGCAAAAATCCAACAAATTGCTGAAAAAGTTTGATCAAAAGGGTAATACGAAAGCTTTCCAACACTTGAAGCACCAGATCAAAACCAAAGTGTCAAAATGTCAGTATCAAAATAAGTCTTGAAGTAGGTTTGTCTCTAAACCATCACGTATTTTAAAACTAGCTCAACAACTAGGTAACTAATCCAACAGGTTATTCCCAAGAGGTTTCTATAAACATCAAAATTCAACAAGCTATTGATTCAAACATCTTAAGTGCAAAAAAATCAACATCATTGTCAAGTCTCTCATCAGGATAATCAAATCCTCTATCATGAAGCTTGATCAATCTATACTAGGTTCATAATCTTGGATATATCTTTCCTATTTTGAACCTAGGTTATATCAAAATCAGAATTGCACCAACATTGGAATCAAATAAACTTGTAAATTGTCAAATGCTTATATGACTTTTAAGTATCACCTTAAGAAAAGAAAATCCAGTTATAAAGCTACTTAGAAAAGAATAAGATTCTTGTAGATCAATTGCAAGATCTTATTAAAACACAGGACATTCCTACACCATTTTTGTCACTACTTATGTGGCTGATATACAGAGTTTGATAGTGAAATTTTGCAAAGACGTGATTTTCAGCAAAGAGATGATTTATCATAACGAACAAAAAATAGCAGTAAAATCAACAAAGCATATCTTCCTAAACCAATAATAACATATTGACTTTGTCCATTGGAAATTTCAACAACTTTGAAATAATCACATGCCAATTTGGACTAGAGCCCAATACGAACAACTTAGAAAACAACAACAAATGGAGGAAGAAGATAATCCTATATTCCAAACTTTTGGGTTTACCGCTATTGACGAAGAAGCAGTCAATAGCACCATTAGAGACCTCGAGCAAAATTTCAAATTTGATAGGCTAATGGAAAAATTGTTGGCAAAACAAAAAGAGAAATATCTCTTGATGTTGGCAAAATCTAGAGCTAAAATACCACAAGACTTTAACATAGAAAGCTTGAAACAAGATGTAGAGGCAAGTAACACCCAAAACACAAATGATCCAAATAATGAAGATATGAACAAAGAAAGTCATGAAGAAACAAGGAAAGAAAGGGATGACACAAGAAAAGAACGTAGTGATAAACGAACTCACGAAGAAACAAGGAGAAACTATGTGGATAATCCATTATCAAACCTTACTCAACAAATGCAAACTTTACAACAATAGATACAAGACATGCAAAATGGAACAAGCTCCAAGAAGTTTTCATTAGAAGATATATGCCCATATCCTTTCAATAAGAATTTGAATATGATACCATTTCCGCAACATTGCGAGATTCCTAAATATGACAAATACGATGGAAAATCTAATCCTCAGGATCACATTAGGGAGTTTTGTACTATGAGCATGGAATTTTCTCATGATGAAACTTACCTTATGCATCTTTTTCCTAGGAGTTTAAATGGACAATCAATGGAGTGGTTTTTAAGATTACCATCCGGAATCAAATCTTTTGAAGAACTTGTGAATATATTTATTTCACAATACTCCTACAATATAAGGAATGAGATGACGATGCTGGATCTCTGCAATGTTAAACAAAAGAATGGTGAATATTTTATGATCTTCTTACAATGATGGAAATGCATGTTTAATAGGTATCCCCGAGATGTACCTGATCAAGAAAAAAAGGACATATTCATTGATAATCTTATCAATGAAATGAGTTATCGACTAAGAATGCAATGTCCTCCCTCTTTTGCCAAAATGATCGAGAATGGTATGAAAATAGAGAATGCAATGGTAAAGAAAGTAGAACTAAAACTTTACAATAATTCATACAACAACAATTCCAACAACAATAACAATAATAATGACAAACCCAGGTTCTGGTCAAAGAATAGGAATGTCAGCAATGAAGGAAATGATGATAATAGTACTACAAAACAACAACAACCAATTTTTAATCTATCAAGTCAAATCCCAAGCAATAATAATCCAGAAAACAATAAATCCAAGTCCTTTTTCTCCAATCCTCAGAGGAAATTCACAAACATTGGAGAACCTTTGGAATCAACTCTAAAAAGTCTGCTTGCCAACAAATTGATTATTTTACGAGAAGCAAGAAGTTATGAACCACCAGTCAAGCCAAATTGGTGGAATGACAATCATTTTTGCAATTACCATCGGAATAAAGGACACCTAACAAATTATTGTCAAAGATTGAAACACCGTATCCAAGATCTAATTGATAATGGAACCATCACAATGGATAGCCATAAGACAAACGAATCACACCTAGCTTTCAAAACTCCACTTCCAAATTATGACAAAGGTGAACCATCACAATTAAAAGATGACAAAGGGAAAGCCAAAGTGAATTACACTTATACATATGATGATGTGGTAAATGTGATCATTGTTAAAGATAATCCATCTTTAGATCCAATCAATGTTATTACTAGAAGCAAAGAAAAGGTTACCTTTCCAAGTATAGAAAAAGATCCAACATCCACTTCACAACAATACAATTTAGTAGAGAAATTACAAAGAATACCTACTCAAATATCAATTCTGGAACTTCTCAAGGTTTCACCTATGCATAGGGAAATTTTGGAGAAAGCTCCAGTGGAAACAATAGTTTCAAAAGATTTGGATATAGATGAGTTCCAAAACATGGTAGGACACCTTCTGGCTCCTCATTTCTTATCGTTTTCTGAAAATGATGATGCATCCTTACAACATCCTCACAATGCTCCCTTACATGTTGAAGTCTCCATTAATAAAACTTGTGTCAAACATGTACTCATAGATGGAGGAGCCAGCTTAAACATTTGTGCATTAAGTTTGATAAAAGATTTGGGATATTCAGAAAATGTAGTGGACCCAAAAAATAAAATAACCATCAAGGCTTATGATGAAGCAGAATGTTCTTCTAAAAGAACCGTTGTGCTACCAATAAAAATAGGACCTGTGGAAAGGGATACATTGTGTCAAGTTTTAGATTTGAACCTCTCTTACAACATTCTTCTAGGACGACCATGGATTCACAAGATGCAAGCAGTTCCTTCTACATATCATCAATGTGTGAAATTTCCTTATGAAGGACAAGAGATCACTATAATTGCAGATTCTAGTCAATATTGCAATAATTTGAAGCCAACACAAGATACAAGAGTTCCACATAACAGAGAGTTAGTATATTCTACCAAATAAATTTAGGCAAAGTTATGGAAAACTTTTGAGGAAACGCTCAAATTAAATGATGAAGGAATGGGAAAATATTCTTTGCATAATTTTCCACTTTCCCCTAAGTCATATAGAAAGCCTATAGATATTCAATCAAAGACATCAGAAAAATCAAATCATATGTTTAAAGGGACATTTGTTAGTGCTGGAACTCTTGAAGAAGAAAATGAAGACAAAGACATTCTTGGTTAGTTGTACAAGGATGAAGATAAAACAATAGCAATAGCAACAGAAGTCAATATTCCCATAAAATAATATGGAAAAGGTTATGAAATCATGCAAAAAATGGGATATGAAGGAAAAGGACCAATTGGTAAGCGACATCAAGGTATTTCAGAACCTATTTGTCCACACTCGCAATCCAAAGAAGATAAATTCGGGCTTGGATATCTAAAATCCAATCAAAAGAAACATAATCATCCACAACAAAAGTGGAAAAAGAAATCAGTTTCTAAAGAAGAAAATTGGCAAGAAAAGCTACATCAAGCATCAGGAATAGTAACAAATAAACAAAAGGAGAAAGAAGAACATGAAAAGCAAGATAGGGAGATTACCATCAAGGGTAAGGAAAAATCTTGTCAACAAGTTCTGGAAATACAAAAAAATGCAAAATCCGAACAAGATATTCCAGAAGCAGTAAACATAGAGATGGCAGAAATCAGGGAATTTTTTGCGCCAGACAATATTCCTGTATGGTATAGTGGAGTAGTCCTAGATCATGGTTCAAAGACAGATTCAAATGAGTATGAATGGGGTCCATATTTATTATCTACTACATCAAGTAAGGAACATAATGAAGACTAAGAAGCTATCACAAAAGAAGACTTGTCTATTGCAAAACAAAAGATGGAGTTAGAAACAAGACAAGAAAAACTCAGAATTCAGAGAAAAGAGGTATATGCAAAAAGGAAAGGGAATGACAAAGAAGTAATTCCACAAGAAGTAAAAACAAGGATAGATCAAGCATCTGAAAATACAATATTTTCATCAAAAGAGGAACAAGATGTATCCAGATATGGCAGAACCATAGAAGAATTAAGAGATAGTCAAGTTGGATTGACTATTAGTCTAGAAGAAGTTGAGTTTGAAAGAAGACAAAATCTAGCAAAATAATCCTCTTTATCATGTACACAAGTATGTCAACTCCAAAATGCAAATGAGGTCAATCAAGAAGGAATTTGTAGTATTAAAGACGTGTGTGTTGATATAATCCATTCATTTAAGGGACAAACATCAGTTGAAGAACCACTTGAGTGTGAACTACAAAATGCTAATATTGATTTTGTTAGAACTAATTCGGAGACGCTTGAGAAAGAAAATTCTCAAAAACATTTAATCTATGATAGTACCTATTCTATGCCAAGTTATGATCATTATGTCATGAACGTTGAAACACTTAATGATGATAGTGATTATGATTTACCCCTTCTTTATCCTGAACTAATTGATTGGGATAATTTAGACAACCCTGAACTGAATGTCTTTTCCAATGATCATGACTTAGCCATGTACCTTAACGTTATTGAACCCATCCCACCTAAGATATCTTACATTGCAGAATCAAGTGATATTTCTGATGAATACTAAGAGGGGGGGGTGAATTAGTATGCCAAAAATCTTTGTACTTAAACACTTAAACAGTCTGAAGATAAACCAATAAAACAGTTTAATAGACAGACCGGTTATCACACATGCAAACCAAAATGCAAGTAAAGCATTCACCCACAAAAGCAATACAACCATAACACAAGATATTTGATGTGGAAACCCAAATGGGAAAAACCACGGCGAGATGGAACTCACAAGTCACTATCTGCAGAATAGAAACCAGACCGGTTAAGGTCTTACAATGTTCTTCACCAGAACAGATCCTGTTAGGAATCTCAATCTCTGTTAGGAGATAAGTCCGATTAAAGACTACCTTGCTAGAGGATTTTAGATTCACAGAAGTGAACCACCTTGTTAGAGGATTTTACAAAAGGCTTTTGGGCCTACTCGGTTAAGGGCTACAAACTTGTCAAAGATGTGATTAATCAATAAGTGTTTGATCTATCTAATAGCACAAACTGCTTGGTTAGATCCAGTATAGCTCACTGCTAATGCATTCTAGCATTACTTCAGTCTCCTCTATCTCTCACTCAGTTACAACTTGATCTTCTTCAGATAAGATCATTCTTACAACAACTCAACAACCACCTTAAACCCTAGCACAACATAAACCCTTTCAGCAACCTAAAACCCTAGACATGATGTCCTTTTAAAGGAATCTAATTTCATGTCGGTCCAATAGGATTACATTACAATTTCCTAGGTTCAATGAATCTAGACATACTCAGTAACACGACACTAAAAGCACCGTTAGTGTGTCGGTACCGTCAAACAATCGGTGGATTGGTAACTCATCACAAAATGTTGGTTGGTAACTCATCACAGAGTATTACCGGTTCATACAAAATATCGGTTGCTGGTTTGACAAAAATGAAGACTGGTAAGAATGTGTTATACCACTTTGCTCCCTCATACCACTTGAGATCTTAGAACCACTTGGGGTCGACATGTCGCTTCAGACCGGGAAACACATTCTGCAAAATCACCAATAGTCTAAAGACTAGAATACAACATACCGGTTGGAATAGATACCGTTGAGCTCTAGCTCATACATATAAAGGGGATCTCAATACAATTGTGTGTCCATCAATGACAATCACAACATAAACATCAAAAATATGCTAACAATCTCCCCCTTTGACATTGATGGTAACACCTAGAAAAAATAAAATTTTGACATCTAAGTGTTTTACAACAAAAACATGCCTTTAACAAAATTGCTCCCCCTAAGCATATACACTATCCCTTAATCAATACAATGTATAGAAATTTTGCATACAAAGCAAAAACATTGAGATATCAGAGCATATAGCATATATCAAAGCATATAGCAAAATTTTAAAACCAGATACTTCTCCCTATTTGTCTCCAAAATAGATAGAGTACTTCTCCCCCTTTGCCAACAATGACAAAGTACCGCTGAACAACCCTGTTTCCTTTTGATATTAAAATAATAAAAGTTTATGACAACAATGAATAATACTTGTCAAAAACCAATTTATAGTCCTGCAAAAATTGTTTCATGGATAGAGACCAGGACTCAAGTAGGGAGGTGGCCACTTCTTTCTCTGTTTGCATCTGGGATACCTGTTCCTCCATGGCATCAACTATGCTTAGCTCCTGCATAACTGTCAAGGCATCTAGGTTCAGATAACACTTCTGAAGAATTCACAGACATGGAAGTAAAACCAGTTGTAGCTCCTGCAAATCTCTAGACCGTGTACTGATCTCTTGCTCCATTTTGGCTGACTGGATCTGGAACCGGTGAACGGTTTGCCCATAAGTTGCAAAGGAATCATAAGGTGGCTTAAATGTGCTCAAGTAAGACTGTAAGTCTGTTTGAAGCTTTTGCTTCTGAGCTAGCACATCATCGTAGAATAGATGGGGTTGATAGATTTTGCTTAGTAGCAGATTTCCCTCATCCAAAGCGTCCCTTATATCCTTTTGGTCTTTCAAAAGTTCAGATGAGAGTTCATTAAACTTTTTCACCAGAGAAATGTTAAGAGCCTTTTGATGCTCTTTCTTGACATTTGCCTCAGCTGCTTCTTCCAGGCTCTGCACCTGATCATCCACTACAGTACATAGTAGTTTAAGCTATGCTAGTGATGATTCAATGTTAGGAAGATCGGTACCAGGGATCAAACTGGTAAGGGTGTCTATAGCCGCTTGAATTATATCTTGCTCCTTTTTCCTTCATATGATTTCAAGGTGCTCTTGAGCAACCTTGATGCTTTGCATAAGCTCTGATTCACTTGCAGACTGGAGATCGATAGGACTGGAGATATCAACCAGTTTGGCTTGACTCCCGGTTGCCTTCAGAGTCTCCATCTGTGTGCTCTTCACCGCTTCCACTACCTTGTTTGCTTCCTCCTCCTTCTTTTTTCTTTGCTTCCTTCTTCTTTTCTTGTTTCTTGTCTTCTTCTTCTTCTTTCTTTTTCCTCTCTACTTCCTTCCTCTTCTCTTCTTCTTTCTCTTCCTCTTCCTTCTTCTTCTTTTCTTCTTCCTTCTACTTTTCCTTTTCTTTATCCTCCTCTTCCTTCTTCTTCCATTCCTCTTCATTCTTCTTCTTCTCTTCTTCCTTCTTCCTTATCCTCTTCTTCTTTCTTTTTCGTCTCATCTTCTTGCTTCTTTTTCTCTTCATCTTTTCTTTTCTCCTCTTCCTCTTTTCTCTTCTCTTCCTCTTTCTGCTTTTTCTCATCTTCATCCCTCTTCTTTTTCTCTTCCTATTCCTTAGCTTCTTTCTGTCTGTCCTCGGCTTGCTCACTGCCCTATTCGGCTTGTTGCACCTATTCTATTCCCTCAGAAGGTATGTCCTGAGTGACATCTTCTATGTCAAGTGCATTGACATCAATAGTGTTGATTGGTTCTTCAACCAAGTTTCCTTCTTCATCAAAAACTTCATCCGGTTTGGATATGACCAGTTCTTTTTCCGCTTGCAAGTTGGCCATACGTGCTTTGTGAGAATTGATAGCATAATCCATATGCTGATGAGTGTCTTTTTCAACATCATCAATTCTCCCCTCTAATAGCCAGAGTCTTCTTCCCCTTGTGAAGAAGAGTCCTTTATTTTGATCCAAAACATCAAATAATTATGAGTTTGAGAGGTCAAGGAAGTATTGTGCAAAGACTTTCTCCCTAATCTCCTATTCTTTTTCTATGGCAATGCACCATTTATTATCTAATGCCTTATATAAAGAATCCGGTGTCTGAGATTTAATCTCTGATGGCGACCGGTCATTTTTACACAAATAAATAATGATCTCCTAAAGTACTTCATCTTTCTCCTCACTATTAAAATCATCATAATAATCTACTAAATCATGCAGTAATTTTCTCCTAATATTCTTTATTGTCCTTTGATAATGTGTCAAAGGTTTGTATGAGGAGATATCAATATGTCATGCCCAAACTTTTGGGCACGAACGGAATAAATTTTTTTTTTTTTCTTAAATACTTAACTTAGAACGACTAACTTAATTAAAATAATGCTAATCTAGTTTGGTCTTAACTATATTCGGAGTGAATCAAACAATTAAATTAATTAAGCGATAATTAATACAAGTCATAAGCGAGCTAATATTTCCCCAAAAAGTTATCACTAATCTCCATTATTAAATAATTAATTTTCCCTTAGCAATTAATCTCAAATGTAATACATGATCTTTAATTTAATTGATCAATAATCTCTTATAGTTCTTTAACTACCTAGGGACTGACTAATTTATCCTTAGCTTATTTTAACAATAAGAATAATTTACCTAACACTAGACTAGAGGGTCAAATTAATCCCATGATAGCATTTGTGCTATAAAATTTTTTAATGAGGGCCGAGATATCTAAACTTCTAAAGCTTCCCAATGCAAGGGAAATTATTAACATTTCTTCCTAACCTTAACTCAAAAATAAATTTAACTCTAGCTCTTAAATAAAGCCCAAGGAATTCTCTACTTAGTCTTTACAATCATCAAATTCAATTTCGAATAAATATAAGAGTTTAACTATATATATATATATATATATATGCATGCCTATGAAGATATTCCGAGGGGAAGGGGGCACGGGGGTTTATTTTATTTTAACTATTAACCCGTTTTTAAACCATTCCCACACACATTCTTTTTAAAAAAAAAAATAACCAAGTGAATTTGCCCTAATCCGAAATTAGGGTTAGGGCATATGTTTTTTTTTTTAACTTACATGTGTTTGTTTTCCCTTTTTTTTTATGTGTGGGCTGTGTGTGTGTGTGAGTTCTATTTTATTTGGTGTGTGTGTGTGCAGGTGAAGGAGTGGCGGCGGCCATGGGAGGCGACATTTACTATTTTATTCCTGGGTGCGCAGGGCCGAACAGGGAAACCGCCTTATTATTTTTTAATGGCGAAGGAAAGGACCGGGTGGGGTTTACCTTTGCTCACGGGGAAGGAAGGAGACGATGCGGGAGTGCCGCGGGCTGCGGACAGCGCCGCCCACAGGCTGCGGGTTCCGCAGTCTGTGGACGGTGCTGCCCACAGCTGCGGGTTCCGCAGCCTGTGGGCGTCGTCGCCCAAGGCTGCGGGCCCCCGTTTCCCCATTCGCCAAGTTTTTTTTTAAATTTTTAAAACCCCTTTTTTTTTGGGGTAAAAAAAAACCTAATACTTATTTTTTATTTTTATTTTTATTCTTCTATATATATATATATATGTAAGAAAATATATATTGTTTTAGTTTGAAATATGCAGATTTCACCAATAATGAATGATATATATATATTTATGTATATATAAATATATATATATTAATGAATGATATATATATATTTGAATGACTTGTTTAACAAGCTTATTAGCTTTCTCTTTTTTTTTCCCTTATGTTATTAAATCTGAAATTACATCACTGTTCTTTTTTTTTTAAAACAGATCTTCAGAATGACATTTAAAGGAGTAAATATATATTGCCACATTTTAAAACAATAACTCATTTAGGCCTTCCTTTGAGTTTATTATTTTTATATATCTCTAAAATGCATGCAAGGATTTCCTAATGTTATTTGCAGTTTGAATAATGGGGAAAAATACATATTTTTCTTTTTAAAAAAAAGGGTTGAAGTAATACATGTTGATTATTCTGTTTTTGTTTTTTTTTGTTTAAAAACAGCCTTCTGCAACTAACATTTACAATGCATCCTAACAACAACTTAAAATACATATATTTTTTTTGTGAAATAAACTACTACTATAGGGTTTATTTTCTGCTTTAAATGAAAGTAAAAATGACAGATTTAATTAAATTTGCAGTAGCATAAATAACATAAAGGAATATGTATTAGCAACTAAATTTTATTTTCAGAATACTCCAAAAATGCATCTACTTCTTTTTTTTGTAAAGCATGGAGATTTAAATACAAGTTAATGCATTTCTTCTTTCTTTTTGCAAAACTAACCAAAATAGGATAAATATATGTATTTCTTTAGCAAATGCAAATAAAAGTAAATAAGATTACAAATGGGTTTGAAAACCCAACAATATTTTCCTTTACATGGTAATAGGAATAAAATAAATACACTTCTTTTCTTGAAAATAAATACAACATAGCTCACATTCTTATTTTTATACAAGCTACAATATTGAATACATCTTTTTTTTAAAAACTTTTCTGCAACATATAATAGCAACAAGGCTCTTTATTCCTTCTTTTCCCATCCCAAACAACCTGCAATAAAAACACAACTTGACCATGGAGAGCTCACCTCCTAGCCTAGGCTTACTAGAAGCCACCCCCGAGCTTGGAGAACCAAGCACTAGACGGGTTACAAACAAGCAACAACACAACAAATAGGGCAAACACTCAACATACATCTTCCCATCCCAAGCTACACTTTCACCACATTTGTGATGATCCTTCCACGGGTGGAAGTGGACCAAGTACCATTGGGGAGATTGCAAGCCAAAAAAAATTACAATTCAAGCCACCTCATGGCAATACAAAATACAACAAAAGATACCTCCACATACCTTATGCCCCCCAAAGGCTCAAAGGCCATATTTTCTCCCCTTATGACCCCCAAATGCATACACAAGGCTATGCAGCAAGGGTCACAAAGGACACCCTTGAGATCACTCTCCATAAGGAGAGCCTCTCACCCAAGGCTGTCATACTCCTTCCACCCCAAGACCATCCTACTCCCCCAAGAGTAGGAGGTCTTGGACACTCCCAAAACAAGAACACATAAACAAAAACATAGAAATGAAAGCTTACACTTTTTTTTTTCAACAACAATTTACATAAACACATCTCTTTCGACAAGCTTTTCTTTCCTTCAACAAAACAACATAAACAACATAAATAAGAGGAAATAGAACCAACCTTATTCTGCCAATAGGTATGCTAGATTTAGTTGGGGATGAGCTGCCCAAATCCACACAAATTTTTTTCCAATCTTTTTTTCCAAAATTCTATTCTACAACTAATTTTCAAAACAAAAGCATAATCTCCGAAAATGGAGAGTGGGTGATTACTCACTAAGTCTCCAATTCTTTCCTAAGAAGGCCTCTCACACACTTCCCAACCCCTTGGGTGAGGTGAGAGTTCCCATTGGTTTCTCTTCCCAAACTCTTACACATTACTAAAACTGGAAAGGGAAAAGGTGAGAGAAGATGGGGAAGAGAGTTTGACATCAAAAGGGAAGGTTGTCTATCCTAGGAGGAACTTTCTAAGTTGAATTTTCGCTCACCTTGGAAAAACCACTTTTTGAGGTGACTAAACAGTCACATGGGAGTAGTCACATGTTTCAAAATACCCCTAACCCATAGGTATACCCTTTGGACCTTTGGAAAAGCCCTAAAACTGACCCTAGGAGTCCTTTTAACCCCTTAGAAACCCAATTGAAGTTTACCTACGGGTCAAACCTGAGTTGACCACTCCCAAGACTCCCTACCCAAGCCAAATTTGGGACCACACTCATGTGTTTGAATGGCTTTGGTAGAAACAAAACTCCCTCCAAGAGACAAGTCAAAATTAATGACACTAATCATCACATGTGTCAAGTGACACAATAAAACACAATATAAAAATCACACATGGAATTTGTCTCTTGTAGGTTTACACAATTAAATAAAATCAAACTAACACACATGCATAATTTACTTCACAAATAAAATACATTACAAACGGGGTGTTGTCTCTCCAAATAGACAACCCCTGGCTTAACAAACGTACATTGGTCTAGGTTTGGTTCTCCATATAAATTCCATGGTCACATGGATAATTTTCCTGCGCATCTCAATTAACACATTAGTTATTCCAAATAATCACAATTATACATAATTAAATACATTGATTTCATTGCACATCAAACACTCATACATTGGCAACAATAATTCAATATCTCATTCAATTAAATTCGATTTCACATAAGCAATTAACATAATTCTCAAAATTGAACCATTCATAAAATAAGCATCATTTTTCTATCATCAAAATGAAGTCCTGCAATTCCGATAATGACATTCACCATTTCAAAATAATTCTATTCTAGCAACATATAAAGTTTCATAATCATCAAGCATAAAATAGAGCATCATCATATGTCAATGTGATCCAAATCATGGAATCATATAGTTTCTAAATCCATAAAGCATAGAATAAAGCATCCAAAATAGTCTCAATATGCAAATAACTGAAAATGTCAAACTGAGTCGGGGTAGGGCCTCACACAATATTTACCGGTGCGGATGCTGCCAGTTCATTCTTCTTCATCTTCTTTGTCTATCTGGCCTTCTTTGGCATTTCATTAGAATTAGTCTCTTTAGAGTCCAGTTCATTTGACTTAGTCTTTCTTTTTCTTTCAAAGACTTTTTCCAGTGCCACTTCCGGTTTCTTCTTTGTAGGTGACTGCTTGGTCACTCTTGGAGTTGCAGTAGTAGTCGGTGCCGATGTTGCAGGCACTGCCTTTGCTTTCTTTGCTGCCAGTTCTTTTCCTTTCTTAACAGAGGGTTCCTCATCTGGTTCAATCCTCTCCAAATAGGTTCCAGTCCTCTTAGCCTTAGGATCAAGAGGTGAGGAAATAAGGGTTGAGGCATACCCTTCCAGCATATCATACATCACCTCATAGCCAATTGGCTCCACTTCTTCCATTCTAGGCTCAACAGCCTCCATTAGGCATTTGTCCACCTAGATGGTGAAATAGATGTCATCTTCATATTTCTTAATGATGTCATCTGAGATCCTCACCCTTTGACTCATCTTCCTTCTGAACTCATCAAAATACTTGTTCAGCACATCAGGGTAACCGGTTCCAATGGCTTGAATGCTTTCCTTGATCTGCTTGGTTACCGGTTGGTCAGGAGACTACTGGACATCTCCTACTCTAGGAAAGTAGCCTTGGAAATAGAAGAAAAACCCAACCAATAGTTGTTTGAACTTGAATCTTAGTTCATTATCCTATTTAATTGACTTCAGATTAGACAGGAGTTGCCTCTGCATACTGGTGCATAGGTCAAAGATGCATCCTCTTTAATCATCCGATAAGCGACATTTACTACTGCAGCAGATACAAAATTAATCCTGCTGGCTGAGAATGTTCTGTAGCCTATCACCATGCAGGCATACTTCACCAGATCATCCTTGATAGGATTAACTGTCATACCTCATGAGTCACTTGTTGAATCGGTGAGCTTGGCTATTTCTATTTTGCTTATCGTTCTTAGGGCTGGCACTTCCCCTATGTTGCAGAAATCGGTGACTGCATGAATTTCTTGTGGCGTGATATCATGCGTCCTCTCCAGGTACATCTTGTCACCATGGACTCTGCTCAAAATGATCCTAATATGATCCTTAGTAAAGTCTTCCAGAAAGTATACAACATTGTGGAGTTTCTTCTTTTCCAGGATATTGTATTCCGGTTTGATTTTCTTGTCCTTGCCGCAAAATAAACCTAACTGGGTGTGAATAGATAAAGACCCTAGGTCTTCTATTTTGCAATCAATATAGTCAGAAATTCCCTCTTCTATTATTACTCTAGCTGGAACTTGTGATAAGGCATTATACTTTGACTTCCTTTGAATGAAACTTTCCGACTCAATGGATGTACTAGAACTGGTATGAGATGCAGAAGCCATCGTAAAGTATTTCAAGAACATGAAAAATACCTTCAAAACATGAATTTAGGGCTTCCTGATTCTACTTCACTCCACTCTCCGTCGGTTGCCAAATCACTGCTTTGTGTTCTCCATGACCATTTGCAAACTGAATTTGAATCTCCTTCAAGACTTGTCAATTTCTTGAAATCTTAGCTCAAATCGCCTTTTCTTCGCTTTGCACTTTGAAAAACTTTTCCTCACTCAAAAATAGATAGTGAGAAATGATTTGAAATATGCTTTTATACATGTCTCTCACCTACCGCCATTAATGCTCCTCTATTAGGGCGTAAACCCTAATTTGCCTTTTTTACCTTTTCCGGTCTTCTGCCAAGCGATAGGTATCACATACCAATTAAGGTCTTTTACCGATGTAACCGGGGGTTCACAAACATTTTGCCGTTTGCTCCCCCTAAGCCTCTTTGGAGCTTAGTTTGTTAGTTCTGATATTTCCACACTAGGTGCAGAAACCGGTTCCTCTTCCAACATTGTTGGTTTCTTCCTCTAGGTTTTGTTCATGTCCGCTTGAACTATTTAAACATCAATTTCTCCTTCCTGAGTGACCGGTATATCATCAGATATACTCTTTCTACTTCTGCAGAATCTTGCAATGTGACCTGGTTTGTTGTAGTGATAGCAAACCAATCCAGGTGCTCTCCAAGGTCCATTGTTCATGTTTCCATTCTTCCTTCTACATGTAGTAGCAGTGTGACCATGTCCATGACAAATCCAATAGTTTTCTCTCCATCTGATTGCCGGTTGATAACCATTGTTGCCTGACTGATAATTGTAAGCATTAAACCGGTTAGGGTTCCGATTCACAAAAGATTCTGGACTAGCTCCTTGGGTCCTCTGAGGAAATCTTTCGGTAATGTTCATGACAGACCTGCATTCAGATGCTCTATGCCCAACTTGTTGCATGCATAACAATGACCATTGAACTTATTGGATCTAGGTACATTGTTGATAAAGTAAGGAAAATTATTGTAGGCTTTGCTCCTACATACATTGGCAGTGTGTCCTTCTTTAAGACAGTTAAAGCAAACAGGTTTGAATTTTCACTTACCTTTTCCTTTGAGTGTCGGTTGCTTCTTTGATGCTTCAGCATTTGTTTCTGAGGATTCTCCTTCCTCATGTCTAGAGAAACCAATTCCATTGGTATTCTTTACCAGTCTAGATGACTCAAGCTTTTGCTCTAGCTTGACAGTACTTTTGTTGAACTTAGCAAGTATTTCCTTTGACTCAGAGAGTTCTTTGGAAATAGCAGTATTTGTCTCCATTAGGCTTGAATTTTCAGAGATGGCTATGTTCAGTTCATCTTGTACTCCTTCTCTTTCCATGCTGCTCTCATGTAGGCGAGTAGTCAGTGCACTAATCTCTTGTTTCAACTTGGAGATCTCATGATCTTTGTCCTTTACCAGATCTTCAGCTTTCCTCCGGTTCTCAAGCTCTTGACTAAACCGGATAGTCAATCCTTCCAACTCCTTTCTCAGATTGGAGTTTGAATCATTCAGCTTATTTACGTCTGTAATCATGGCTTCCATATTTGCTTCATCTTCAAAACTATTTTCAGATAGCTCCATTAGCTTCTCTGCATGTTCTCTCCTTTTTGCTTGAGATGCCTTGTATTTGACCATAAGATCATCATAGGCTTGCTTAGACTGAGTGAGCCATTGAGTAAGTTCCCTCAAGGTGTATTCCCCCATATCTCTTTCCAAGTGGTTAAACTTATAGAAAGGTAGGCTTTGATGCCAATTGATGAATACTAAGAGGGGGGGGTGAATTAGTATGCCAAAAATCTCGGTACTTAAACACTTAAACAGTCTAAAGACAAACCGGTAAAACAATTTAATAGATAGACTAGTTATCACACATGACAACCAAAATGTAAATAAAGCATTCACCCACAAAATCAATACAACCATAACAAAAGATATTTGATGTCGAAACCCAAATGGGAAAAACCACGGTGAGATGGAACTCACAAGTCACTATCTGCAGAATAGAAACCAGACCGGTTAAGGTCTTACAATGTTCTTCACCAGAACAGATCCTGTTAGGAATCTCAATCTCTGTTAGGAGATAAGTTCGATTAAAGACTACCTTGCTAGAGGATTTTAGATTCACAGAAGTGAACCACCTTGTTAGAGGATTTTACAAAAGGCTCTTGGGCCTACTCGGTTAAGGGCTACAGACTTGTCAAAGATGTGAGTAATCAACAAGTGTTTGATCTATCTAATAGCACAAACTGCTTGGTTAGATCTAGTATAGCTCACTGCTAATGCATTATAGCATTACTTTAGTCTCCTCTATCTCTCACTCAGTTACAACTTGATCTTCTTCAGATAAGATCGTTCTTACAACAACTCAACAACCACCTTAAACCCTTTCAGCAACCTAAAACCCTAGACATGATGTCCTTTTAAAGGAATCTGATTTCATGTCAGTCCAATAGGATTACATTACAATTTCCTAGGTTCAATGAATCTAGACATACTTAGTAACATGACACAAAAAGCATCATCAGTGTGTTGGTACTGTCAAACAATCGGTGGATTGGTAACTCATCACAAAATGCCAGTTGGTAACTCATCACAGAGTATTACTAGTTCATACAAAATATCGGTTGCCGGTTTGACAAAAATGAAGACTAGTAAGAATGTGTTATACCGCTTTGCTCCCTTGTACCGCTTGAGATCTACGAACCACTTGGGGTCAACATGCCGCTTCAGATCGGGAAACACATTCTGCAAAATCACCAATAGTCTAAAGACTAGAATACAACGTACCGGTTGGAACAGATACCGATTGAGCTCTAGCTCATACATATAAAGGGGATCTCAATACAAGTGTGTGTCCATCAATGACAATCACAACATAAACATCAAAAATATGCCAACAGTTTCTCATAGTTAGGAGAATGCCAAACTTTCCAGTCACAAAAGTGAAATAAAGCAAGGAAATAGACCTATTGTCGAAAACCATTTCATGGAAACACTAGATCAATCAAAAGAGAAAACAAAGGATGTATCTGATGGTGAAAACCTCTTTGAGGCACCAAAAGATGGAAAGTTTGACATTCTTCCTGCATATTTTTAGGAGAGATATACTATCCTGATGGAACCAATAGAAGTAGTAAACATTGGTACATGAAAGGATCCTAAAATACTTCATTATGTTGCCTCATTGTCAGAAAAAGAGAGGAATGAATACATGGAATTCTTTAAGCAAAGACAAATAAATTTTGCTTGGTCCAATGCAGATATGCCAGGACTTAATCCAGATCTTATCATGCATCATCTTAATGTGGATTTAAAAGCAAAACCAGTTAAGTAAAAGCTAAGAAAGATGCATCCGCACATTGCTCTTCTTGTAAAAACTGAGTTGAAGAAACTATTAGAAGTGGGTTTTATAAGACCTGTTGCTTATCCAGAATGGGTTTCAAGTATTGTACCAATATCAAAACCAGATAAAAGCATAAGGGTCTATACAGATTTCAGAGATCTAAATAAAGCATGTCCAAAAGATGATTTCCCACTACCAAACATTGATATCATAGTGGACTTATCAACAAGGCATGAGATGTTTTCATTAATGGATGGTTTCTCAAGATATAATCAAATAAGAATTGCACCTGAAGATCAAGAAAAGATAGCTTTCACCTGTGCATGGGGAATATATTGTTGGAATGTTATGCCATTTGGGCTTAAGAATGCAGGAGCGACTTATCAAAGGGCTATGACAACAGTTTTCCATGATATGATGCATACATTTATGGAAGATTATATCGATGACATACTTGCAAAATCTCATACAAGACAAGAACATTTGAACATTTTAAGCAAGATTTTTGATAGGTTGGAAAGATAACAATTGAGATTAAATCCAAAGAATTGTGAATTTGGGGTAACCTCTAGAAAACTCCTTGGCTACATTATATCAGCTCATGGAATTGAAGTAGATCCTGAAAAATTCAAAGCTATCATGGAGATGGAGTCACCTAGGAACATAAGTCAACTGCGATCTTTACAAGGAAGATTGCAATCAATCAGTAGATTTGTTTCTCAGTTAGTAGATAGATGTCTTCCATTTACCCATCTTCTACATAAAAATATTCCATTCAAATGGGATCCAAAATGTGAAGAAGCTTTTTTGCAAATAAAGGAATATGTTATGAGTCCTCCAGTACTGCTATCACCAACCAAAGGGAAACCATTGTTGCTCTATATCTCAGCAACAAATGTATCATTAGGAGCCCTCCTAGCCCAACATGATGATGAAGGAAAAGAAAGAGCAGTTTATTATATCAGTAGAACGCTTGTTGGCTATGAATTAAATTATTCGTCAATAGAAAAGACATGTCTAGTAGTTGTATTTGCGACTCAGAAGATACGACATTATATGTTGTTTCATTCTGTAAAACTAATAGCAAAGATAGATCCTCTCAAATATATGATGAGCAAGTCAACATTGATAGGGATACTAGCCAAATGGGTTATGATACTGAGTGAATTTGATATAGAGTATGTTTCTCGGAAAGCTATCAAGGGACAAGTTATCGCTGATCAATTGGTTGATGCACCTTTACAAAATAACATGCCTTTGCACATCAAATTTCTTGATACAGATATCTTGATAGTAAGTACAAACTTTTGGAAATTGTACTTTGATGGTTGTTATACACAATATGGATCAGGCACAGGCATCTTTTTTATCACACCTCAAGGACACACAATGCCCAAATCATATAGACTACAGTTTCCATGCACTAATAATACTGCAGAGTATGAGGCATTGGATATTGGGCATAAAATGGCTATTGAATGGAATGTAAAAGAACTACATGTCTATGGTGATTCACAACTTATCATCAACCAAGTAAATGATGAATATCAAACAAAGGGTGATAAGCTTATGCCATACAAACAACTAGTGGAGGAGTTTAATGGACACTTTAAAGAAATATCATTCACCTAGATTCCAAGAAATGAGAATAAAGCAGCAGATGCAATGACTACAATAGCGTCTCTCTTGCAAAATAAGGAGAATCAACAATGTTACGAATTTCTCATGGAAGATATCTTAACCCCTACCATTCAATCCCAACATACCTACCGAATTTGCCATATATGAGGAACCGATCAATCCTCATACGGTCAAACTTATCAGTATTTAAAAGAACATATCCTTTCTCTTTACTTATCTCGTAATCAGAGAAGTAATTTTATTCGCTAGTCCTCTCGCTATACTATAATTTTTGATATCTTATATAGGCGTGGTCTAGATGGTACTCTATTAAGATGTCTTGAACAAGAAGAATTTGAAAAAGTTCTTGATGAAGTTCATGCAAGTATTTGTGGCACACATTCAAGTGGTTTAACATTGGCTAAGAAACTTCTTCGTATGGGTTACTTTTGGTCTACTATGGAGAGAGATTCATTCACATATGCTAGAAAATGCAAACAATGTTAGATCCATGGGAATCTCATTCATGGGAATGTTAGAATTATATCCTTTGATAGGATCATGACCATTTTCGCAATGGGGCCTTGATTTGGTAGGAAAGATAAATCCCTCATCTTCTAATGAACATAAGTTTATTTTGATAGCTACTAAATATTTTACTAAATGGATTGAAGCAGTGCCTTTAACAACAGTGATAGGAAAACAAATATCATCATTTATTTTGAATTATATAATTTGTCACTATGGAGTTCCTATGACCATTATCATTGATAATGGAAGACCATTCAAAAATTAAGATGTGAAGGAGCCATGTGAACAATTTCATATCCAACATAGGTTTTTTAGTCCATATTATCCACAGGGAAATGGTCAAGCTGAGGCATCAAACAAAACTATCTTGAAAATCTTGAAGAAAATAGTCAATGAAGCTGGAAAAGACTGGCACATTCAACTAAATCCTACTCTTTGCGCATACCGAACTAGCATCCACACTCCAACAGGGGAAACCCCATATTGTTTGGTATATGGATCAGAAGTCATATTACCTATAGAAGTAGAGATACCTTCTCTACGAGTATCCTTGAAAGGTCTTATACCAGAAGAAGAACAACGAGTCTCTCGACTTCAGGAACTAGAATTGATTCAGGAACGTCACCAAAATGCAACAGATCATTTGAAAGTATATCAACAAATAGTGGGAAGAAGCTATAACCACAGAGTCAAGCTGCACATTTTTTAGATTGGAGATATAGTTCTAAGGGAGAATCCAAGAAATTAACAAGATCAAGAAAAAAAGGGAAAATTTGAACCAGATTGGCTAGGACATTTTGTCATAGTAGCAACATATGGATCAGAAGCATACAAGTTATCTACCCCTGAAGGTGATTGGTTTGATGAACCTATCAATTTTATCCATCTCAAGAAATTCTATGCTTGAGATATAAAGTCCTAAAAAAATCAACAAAAAGCATATAAGGTCCTGAAAAAAATTAACAAAAAACATATAAAGTCTTAAAAAAATCAAAATATGGAAAAAAATGCAATAAATTTAGATAGTGAAAACTTGGTAAACAGGCACTATCTAAGAAGTAAGTTCCTCCATCTATAAGATCGCTTTGCACACCTATCTACTCCATCCTATCGCATCTATTGCTTCCATATATCTTAGCTTATCCATTCCATCTTTCACATCCATTTGCTTTGAACCATTTAGCAAGAAATATGCAGCTTACCAACAGTTATCAATCTTTGACATACTTGTTGTAGTCACTGTCTTAGATTTTATCAAAATCAATCATATCTGCATTTGTATCCCACCATGGTTTGGATCTTCCTCAATTCATACATCCATAATAAAATTTTGTTTCCACTGGGGGCAATATCCTAATTCCTTTTGCTAAGGTGATCTTTTGAATCTTTGAAAATCCAAAACATTCAAAAAACTTAGAAAAACCAAAAACACCTAAGATTTTGAAACAGATAATGAGCAACAAAGCAACAAATCAATCAAGGCGTTTAATCAACAACTGAATCGTGAAACTCAAAAACCAAAGAATCAATCAACAAGTAATAAAGGATTATCAAAGATCATTCATCAAGATGATTATATCAGTTAATGACCATAAGAACATGTGAATGACATGCAAGATTCAGTATTTATATCTTGATTTTATTGCTAATCATGTACTCTATGCAACTCAAGGATGTCCATGACTAGAGAAGCAATGTGGGGGCATGATTATTTTCTTTGATTGTTGTATGTGGTTTATCTCTTACTAAAGTATGTACTTATCTCAGGATATGATTGACAAAATATCAAGGAGGACGTTCCAAGTCATGCATGAAATGAGATAATCCTTGTCTGTTTTGCAAGAAATACTCAGGTCAACTTGATCCATTATATCAAGTTGCTTGTATTAACTTGCTATATCAAAATCCATGTAATGAATACTCAGGTCATCTTGAATCATTATGTCAAGTTTCTTGTATTTTCTTACAACATTTTAAAGCTCAATGATGAAATCAAAGCACTGTTACGAAGATCGCATATGAAGAATGGTAGTATCATTTTTAGTTAGATCATTTCATTAGCTCATTATTCATCTGCATTATAAGAATTCATTGTCAATTACATTATAAGAATTTCATTTCATTAATAGATCAATGATCATAAATAAAGATTGAGTATACTTGGACAAACAAAAATAATTTTCATTTAATCATTGTAGGTGCATTCATTTTTAAATCATTTTAATCATCATCCATTTCATTTAGCTGCATTTAAATCATTGCATTAATTTGCATTCAACTAAGTGCATTTCATTCATCATGTAGTGTATCATCATTATTATTTGCATTATCATTCCATTAACGATCATTTAGTTGTATCTTTGCACTTAGATTTATAAACATTACATATAAAAATAAAAAACATTTCATGTAGATCATTTGCATTTACATCATCATAAGCATTAAAGAAATCATTCATTTGCATTTCCATATAGATCATTGCATTTGCATCATTTACATATCATTTAAGTTAGTAATTATTTTTCATTTGCATCCAAGATGATCAAAATAAAAAATCAACAAAAGCATTTATCATTGCATCACCATATGAAGCATCATCATCAAAAAGAGTAACATGCATAAATATCATCATCCATCTAATCATGCATCCATATCATCATCATATGAAGCATCATCATCAAATAGAGTAACATGCATAATAAAGATCGTCATCATATAGAATCCATGTCTGCATATAGATCATGGTAAAAAACAATAAAATTTCAAGTATACAATGATATCAAATAAACAATACAAGTGCCTCCAAATCAAGTCACAACTATCCTGTACCACTACCACCTGACTCTATCCGTCTTTGTGGCTATGGGAAAGAAGATCCTCCAGATGCCTATCTCCCATGATCACCACTCCTCTGAGGAGGTCCCATGACCCCAACACTGCTAGTATCCATCAACACGGTGGTATGATAACTACCTGCTCTCTGGCTCTCTGCAACTGCCTCCTCATATCATCATCACCAGTGGGAAGTCTCCTTCCTAGCCTGAACTAATGCTCTAACAGTGTTAGCTGAGAGAGTACCTGATCCAACCTATTGAATATGATCAAGAAGGCCTTGAGTATCCTGCTGTCTCCTAACAGCTCTAGCCCTCTCAGCCATAAGAGTCTGCACCTATGCTCAAAGCTAATCAATTTGTTCTCTAAGACTATCAATGGTCTCTTTCTCTGGCATATCATGCTCTGGTGCGTCTTTCTCTAGCATATCATGCATTGGTGCATCCTACTCTAGAAAATCCTATTGTGGTGCATGAACCCCAATACCCTCCTCACCACCACTTTGTCTAACTACTGGAATCTTTGTCCGAGTAGCTCTCACAATCCATCATCCAATAAGGGTCTAGCTGAATCTGTCCAAAATCAATGCCTCTCCCACAACTCACATCCATCCCAGTCACCCTACCTCCTTCTATCAATGGCAACCCTCTCAGTGATCTCATACCTACCCTACTATGCTCCCTCCCAATCTATCCAACATCCCTCCCACCCATAGGACATGGTCTCCCAATCCTGCCAACTGGTCCAAATGGTCCTCCACGGACTCTCAATCGACCTCCCCTCTGTCCAGGTCTCCTACCACCACCACCTCCATCCCCACCCTCATCTCCACCTCCCCCAGCCTCTTGAGCAGCTCTGATATCTCATCTCTGTCTATTTCTCCTAACACCTAGATCATCTAAATCATCATCCTCATCTCCTGAGCTGGGAGGAGGATCTGTTGGATCAGTAATACGAGGAAATGGATGAGCTAGTGTGTACTAAGCATAATCTGTAGTAACCCCAGGATCAAGAATGTGTAATCTCATATCATAAGCCACTCTTGGAGTAGCAAGAAACTCTACGCGAGAAATCTCAAATGACAAGGAAGGTCCCCAATCTCGTCTATCTTTGTACCGCCGAGCATATATCATCACACCAGTAGGCATAGGCTGGATGATACCAAACTATCTAAGAATGTGACTAATCAACTGTTGCTCAACAATGTAAGGAGTTTGATCAATGAGATATATACTCTACATGATAAATGGTAATGCCCATGCATCATCCATCCATGGCTCACAATCAACATATGGTCTCCAAGTAATTCTATCCAATGAATCAAGCACCCAATGCCAATACTCCATCTTACCTAGCTTATGTTGAGTAAGGATACCTGCATAAAAATACACATATGGCTGCCTTTCTCCATGAACTCTATGATGGATAGGCCGAGTAATAGCAATGTTCTCCCAACACCAGATCTGCAATAAAGTGCATCTTGTAGACAAACTAGCACTCTCATCACACACCACCTGATGAAGATCATTATATAAATGTGCCAACATACAAACACCCCAAGCATATCGAGTACGATGCTGCATCATACTTAGGAGAATCTCACCCCATCCAACAAAAAAACCTCATGATCGCCTATCAGGACAAATAAATCCTCCAATCAAACCAACAAGAATCACAGGGAGAGTCTTACAATACATAACCATATCCTCCCATCAAATCTCTCCTCTAGCGATTCTATCATCAACAAAAATGGCTCTGCAAGCCTTTGTCCCAACACGATCTTGAAAATCATACTGCACTAACTTGCTAGTTAGTGGGATGTGGAGAATCCTATACACATCCTCGAGAGTCACACTAATCTCACCCATGGGCAAGTGAAAAGTGTTATTCTCATTGTGCCATCTCTTGGCTAACGCCGTCAACAATCCTCTATTATGTATAATTTCAGGCATATAGTATAGATGGCGTAAACCACAGGCATCTATATGTCTAACCTCAGCCTGTGTCAACTCTAGCACTAAATGACATATTGTTGGTAATTTCTCCCGATACTGGAGAACATCAAGTTTCTCCTATTTATCAAGAGAATTCAATCAACCATCAGCTATCAATCTATCAAATCAAATTGAAGCCAACCTACATTATCAATCTATCAAATCAAACTGAAGCCAACCTACGCTATCAATATATCAAATCAAACTCAAGCCAACTTACGCTATCAATCTATCAAATCAAATTCAAGCAACTTAAGCTATCAAATCATTTTAAAACCTATTAATCATGGTTTTCTATCAATCATTGAGTTCAATCAAAACTCTGCTAAGCTCTTGCATCATAATTTAAATCGGTTTCTTAGAGCTACTCTATCAAAACAAATCAAATCTATCTATCCAACAACATCAATCAATCAATCAAGTCCCTATTCATCATACACACACATCAAACACATTAAATCTAATCATCAAATTGATTTTAGCTTTTGCATCTATCAAAACATCAAATTTTGAGCATATGCGCTATCCTATTGAGAAAAAGCGCTAAACAAAAGCACATGCGCTATCTTTTTGATAAAATGCGCTAACCCTACGAACATATGCACAAAACAAAGCAAAAGCGCAAACAAACAAAGCAGAAGTGCTGTCCTAAGCATATGCGCTATCATACTTAACATATGCGCTAACAAAATGATCATAAGCACTAATCTATGCATATGTGCTAATCCAAATTGCATATGTGCTAAATAAAAATAAAAATGTGCTAACCTAATACCGAAAATCGCAAAAAATTCAAAAATTCACAAAAACGTGCCTAAAACATGAAAAGTTGCATGACAAGTTGAAAACAAAGCTCGGGATAAGATACATACCAGATACCCATACTCGAGAGGTCGCTAATTTCATCGAACATGCTCAAAATGATGGTTCTCCACAGGAATCACCATTTCGCCACCTCACCAAGAATATTTTCTTCACAAAGCTGACATGGATAACAATGAAGTTAAAATTAGCCTTGGTTAATTTTATATTTACTATTTGAAGAGTAATTAATGCTACTCAATGGGGCAGTTTAATTTGTTTTTTACAAATTAATTTAATTGACAAAATTTTTATCAATTATCATGAGATCAATCATTCAAACCAAAGTTTTCAACAATTTCACGATCAATCTCCTGAGGGGGCACACAATCAGGATTTTCATCTTCATCGGGCGCATTATCGAGACTTGATTTAATATTTGAAACAATGCTATCTTGACATCATTTCAAAGAGGGGCAAAATGTATACACATAAAATTGGCTATGAGTGATTAAATAAATATTATATATTTATTTAATGTTTATTCTTCTATTAAATAGTTAATTTGAAAAGATTAATTTATTTAATTCATTTTCGTGTCTTTCTATTAATTAATATTTTATTAATTAATTCATTTATCATATTCTTCTAATTAATTGAATAACTAATATTTAATTATTCCTCTAACCAAGTTAATTAAATATCTAATATTTAATTATCCTCTCCAAACAATTAAATATCTAATATTTAATAGTTATTCTCATATCCTGTAGTCTCCAATATTAAATAATCTCTAAATTATTTAAATCCCTTTTCCAACTCACCTTCCATCTCCACTTCATCTTCCCTTTGCCAACTCATCCAACATGTGGCTAAGAAAATTAATATTTCTTAAATATTAATTCATCATTTATCTCCAACCTCCAAACTTAATGAATATTGTGTACGTACACATATTTCATAACCATCTTATATATTGTCTCCAACACCCCCTACATCTTAGGAAGGACTTGAGTCCACTTGTCCTATCATGCCTAAATCTTCTCCAACCATCCCTAGACTCCCTCAGTTAGCAACCCAGTCAAGGTGAGATGAGTGACACTTGTCTTCTCCTTCCCCCTTTCTCTCAACCTTCACCTTTGCTCACAACCATCCAAAACTACATATCTGATCATGACCGTTGATCTAAGCCACATAATCTAATCCTCTCAAAGTCTATAAAATCAAGAGATTCAGTTGAGAGAGAGTTAGACTTCAAGTGCATTTTCAAGCAGATCATTTGTGAAACTTAGGTATCTGTGAGTTTTAAGCTTGAACCAAATAGAAATTATCATATAGCCTAATCATTTTAGCATAATCATGTAGTATTTCATATCATAACATTTGTTAACTATCAGTTATCTGTCCATTCTTCATATGTCATCTTGGAAGCTATCAATGCATTGTCTGAGAGCACACCATTTGCAATTAGGAATAGTGGAGTTAGGACACAATGAGACATAAATCATGAAGGTAATATTAGTATTTTTATTTCATATGTATTTCATGTAGTTTCATTGGTTTAGTTTGGATTTCCTGTAGCATTTCTATTGGTATTTTGTGAGACTAACTTGTTGCAGGTAGCATTATGAGGATGAAATTCAAGTCAATGCAGTCTTCACCACTGAATATAACCATGGCTATACCGATTAACGACAAATACTTCAGAGAGAAATCCACATATCTCAACTCTTGATTACTACTTTACCGATATAATCATACATGAGTTGTATCTACAATACCACAACCATTTAACACTGCTTGTATAACTAACTTAATCAAAACACACAATCATCACATGAAAAACTCACAACCCATAACACAAAGATTTTTCACGTGGAAACCCAAATGGGAAAAACCATGGTGGGGATGAATACCCACAAGCTTGTTTTGAACTCTTTTGAAGTTCGCTCTGTTAGGAGCCTAGTCTGGTTAAAGAATTTACAATAAGGTTTTGTTGGGAACCGATCCTGTTAGGGATCACCCGGTTAAGGGATGGCTATATACCCTATTAAAGGTTACCTCACTAGAAGATTTAAATAACTCAATGAAATTGAGCCACCTGGTTAGAGGATTTACAACAAAGCCTGCTAAAGCTACCCGGTCAAGGGATTTTCTTTCTGTTGAAATGCTTAGAAGACAATAGGTAAAACTCCGATCTGATAACAACACTCCTTGATAAAGCAGATTATTTTAAGTTCCTCTCCTCTGCAATCACACTCTGCAGATTATACTCTGCAAATTCCTCACTCTAGTTTGGCAAGTATCTAATCTCCAACACGCGGACACACACACAACTTTTTCCAACACTTACAATAACAAAACTCATCGACCTTATAGATAAAAGTTAGGTCAGTAGCATAAACCCTAAATCCTAAATATTTTAGGTTTACAATTACAAGTGGTCCAATCCTGACCGTCCAAACACATTACATAGAATGAAATGATCTAAGACAGATCTCAAGACATTTTGCATCATCCAATCTTCACTGCATCTGGAAAATAGTAACCCATCACGCACTCTTCACACACCGCTCAAAAAATCGTGCATTCCTAAGATAGGAATTCAATGCATTTGATCTTCACGTGCAAGATCCTCAAGGAAATTCTTCACATGCACACAACTGATGTGGCATCCCAATCCTTATCCTTATCGTTCACAAAACACTATCGGTTGCACCGCACAGGCCATATCGGAAACCCTAAAGCTGAACAGAGACTACCAATCGGTAGTCACACTTAGTGAATCCCGACACCGGTCCACTCCATCCTAGTTGACCATAACCGCTTCCAATCTTCATACTGGTGCATATCGGTTCTCCTGCTTGAGCACTTATTAACATCAATGACAACATACATTGTCATTGCTTCATCATATGCCAATAATCTCCCCCTTTGGCATTGATGACAATACTCAGTGTATCATTGCTCAGTATCTGCACCACACTCAATAACATATACTGGTTGACATATACCAGTTCAAAGATCACCACTACCACCATCTGGACTAGTCAGTGCACACTCTGCCTATCTCTTCATCATCAGATATCTTCTCCCCCTTTGACAACAATGCCAAAGTGGAGGGACAAGCTTCCAGGCTTCACTATGCTACTCCCCTTATGGAGTAGCATCCTTCAACTCATCAATCCTGTAAGATCTGACACGGTAGTGTCTGACTGATGCGGAGCACACAAATCTAGTTTACTTCATGAAGGGGTGGAGCCCCTAATTCACCTCTCAAATAGGTAAATGTAGTCTTCAGTAAGGGCTTAGTGAATATGTCTGTTAGTTGCTCCTTACTAGAAACATGTTCTAATACAACCTCTTTATTCTAAACCTTTTCTCTCAAGAAATGATACTTGAGCTCAATGTGCTTAGTCCTAGCATGCAGTACCAGATTTAGAAATGTTTATTACACTAGTATTATCATAGAAAATACTCACCAGTTCAGATATAGTCACTTTGAAGCCATTCAGTACATGCTTCATCTAGATTGCCTGAGTGCAGTTCATAAATGATGCCACATACTCTGGTTCAGCTATAGATTGGGAAATACAACTTTGCTTCTTGCTCATCCACGAGACTAGTCTTCCACCAAGGAAGAATTCTCCATCGGTTGTGCTCTTCCGGTTGTCCACATTACCTGCCCAATCTGCATCGGTAAACACTTTGAGATCAAAGTCCCCATTATATGGATACCACAATCCATAATCAACTGTCCCTTTCAGGTATCTAAGAATCCTCTTTACCACTACCAAGTGGGATTCTCTTGGACTCTTCTAAAAATGGGCCACTATGCCCACTGCATGAGCAATATCCGGTCGGTTGTGTACTACATA
Organism: Cryptomeria japonica; assembly: GCF_030272615.1. NCBI lineage: Eukaryota > Viridiplantae > Streptophyta > Pinopsida > Cupressales > Cupressaceae > Cryptomeria > Cryptomeria japonica. The sequence goes on along the minus strand of NC_081410.1, from coordinate 385,426,797 downwards.
GTGAAGCTTACCAATCATTGACCAGTTTTCCTTTTCATTCACCAATGTTGATTCATCCTCCTTAGTCAGTTTACAGCCGGTCACCATTTGTGTTCCAATAGGTTTGCTCTCCTCCATGCCAAAGGTCTTCAATACCTCTTTGATATACTTGGACTGGGTAATGAAGATTCCTTCTTTCACTGCTGAATCTATAGACCAATGAAGAACTTTATCTCTCCAATGAGAGACATCTCAAACTCTTTGTTCATTTCATCTGCAAATGCATGACTCATTTCATCATCTCCTCTGAAGATTATGTCATCTACAAATACCTCAGAGATCAGTATCTGATCACCTTCAGATTTTAGGTATATGTTGCTATCCTCACTTGTTCTCTGAAATCCTATCTTCACAAGGTGAGAGTGTAACCATTCATACCATGCTCTTGGTGCTTGTTTCAATCCATACAGGGCCTTGTGTAATCTACACACCATGTTACTATCTTTTGACAAAGCAAATCCATTCGGTTACTCAATATACACTTCTTCTAGGATTCCATTCAAGAATGCAAACTTCACATCCATCTGGTATACCTTGAATCCCTTGAATGTTGTAAATGCAAGTAGCATTCAGACACCTTCCAGTCTAGCCACTGGGGCAAAGGTTTCTCCATAGTCTTTTCCTTCTTCCTGAGCATATCCCTTGCACACAAGTCTTGCCTTGTTCCTTACCACTATGCCTTCTTCATTCAGCTTATTCCTGAAGACCCATTTGGTACCAATGACATTCTTGTGTTCTGGTTTAAGTACCAAGGACGATCTTGCATTCTTCTCCATTTGGTCCAACTCCTCTTCCATTGCCTTTATCTAGTCTTCATCGGTAAGTGCCTCTCTAGTGGTCTTAGGCTCAAATTTTGAAATCATGCAAGAGTTTTCTTTCACCTTTCTCCTTGTAATTATTCCTGCATCTTTGTCTCCTATGATCTGCTTTGGATCACGATGTAGTCTTACATACCTAGGAATGACCGTAGCAGGTTTTGCTTGATTTTCCTCTTCTTTTTCTGCTTCTTCTTCTTCTTCACCCGCTGAAGCTTCTACCAATACAGAAACACTGAGGTCTTTGTAGTGTTTGTCATTTATTTCTTTCTTAACCAATTCCCAGAAGGCTAAACCATGTTCATCTTCCATTTCCTTGCTGTTGGTTTCCTCAGCCTTCTCAAGGGATTCATCAACCATAACATTGATAATCTCAACAATCTTCTGGGTCCTTCTATTGTAGAACTTGAGAGCTTTTCTTTTAGTGGAATATCCATGAAATATTCCTTCATCAGACTTAGCATCAAACTTACTCAGATGCTCACCTCTCCTAATATAACATTTACTCCCAAACACTTTGAAATAACTCACATTGGGAGTTCTTCCATTCTAGTACTGATAGGGGGTTTTGTCTTTACCTTTCTTGATGAGTACCTGATTCATGGTATAGACTACAGTAATCACCGCTTCTCTCCAAAATGTATGAGCAACATTTCCTTGGATCAACATAGTTCTGGCAGCTTCCACCATAGTCATGTTATTCCTCTCTGCTATGTCATTTTGTTGTGGTGTCCTTGTGGTAGACAACTGCCTCTTAATGTCATTCTCTTCACAGTACTTGTTAAATTCATTAGAAGTGAATTCACTTCCTTGATCGGTTCTAAGGCATTTTATTCTTCTGCTGCTCTACTTTTCAACCAATGCTCTAAAGGCTTTGAACTTTCCAAACGCCTTAGACTTGTCTTTCAAGAATGTGACCCACATCATTCTTGAGTAGTCATCGGTAAGAATCATGAAATACCGATCTCCCTAAATGCTTCTCATTTTCATCGGACCACACAGATCGACCTGCACAAGATCAAGTAAGTTCTCTATTGAAAAGGACTTACCTTTGAATGTTGAGGAAGACATCTTCCCAAGTTGACATTCTCTGCACAAAGCATTCTCTGGTTTGCTCAGCAAAGGCAATCCTCTTACTACCTTGATCTTACTCGCCTTTACAATATTGTCAAAATTCACATGACAAAGTCTCCTATTCCATACCCAACTATCATCAAGTTTTGCCATTAGGAATTGACTAATCTTGGCATTCAACTGAAACAGGTTTCCTCTGGTCTGCTTACCGGTGGCAATAAGTTCACCACTTTTTCCAATTATTCTGCAGACTCCACCTTTGAACTCCAGAATAAGTCCTTTGTGGTTCAGCTGAGCAACACTCAAATGGTTGTGCTTAAGACCTTCCACCTAGTAGACATCATCTGCACTGCTCTTTCCATTTAGCGAGATGGATCCTTTTCCTTTCACCATGCAAGGTGCATCATTGCCAAACTGGACAACCCCTCCATCATATTCTTCCAGAATCAGAAACTTTCTCCGGTCACCAGTCATGTGGTGAGAACACCTGCTATCAATGATCCACTCATTAGAGTTGTCAATACAAGAGACAAGGGCTTTCTAGTCAGACACCTCTTCCTTGACAGCTACAAACACTATGTCCTCACTCTCTTCATCTTAAGATTCTTCATCAGTAACACCTTTGTCCACTACAACAAGATAATTTATCCTACCTCCTCCTTTATACTTTCTAAATCTTTCTGATTTATCCTTATTGTCATTGTTAGGATAGTTAATAGCTATATGTCCTATCTTATTATAGGAGAAACACTTCAGAGGAAGCTTACCTTTGTATTTACCTGTGCCTTTTGGAAGTCTCTTGGCAAGAAGAGCTTCAAACTCCATCAAAATATCCTCATCATCCATATCTCTTCTTGGCTTGGATTCATAACTGGTACTGACCTCTTTTCCTTTCCTGGTCAGTACAGAGGAAGCAGACGCTCTAAAGGTAGACTCGGTCTTCTAAACACTACCATCATAGCTATTCAATTCATATGTAGTCAACTTTGCAATAATATAGTCTAAGAATACCTTGGTTTTGTCGATAGATCTTAGCTCTTGAATAGCGGCAACCCTGAATGCGTAGACTGGTAAAAGTGATCTTAGAACTTTATTGACAAAAGTGGTATCATCAATTGTTCCACGAGTTCTCTTGATTTCTCCAACCAGGGTCTTAATTCTTATGCCATACTACTGAATGGTCTCTCCTTCAATCATCCTCATATCTTCAAAATTTCCTCTAAGGCTTTCTTCCTTAGCCTACTTGACATGTTTATCACCACCATAGATGGATTCTAGTTTGTCCCATACATCTTTTAGATAGTCCTTATCTTGTACATCAATGAACTCTATATTGGACAAGCTGTTAATAAGGGCTTACATGACTTGCCCATTTTCTTGTATCTCTTTTTTCTGATCATCGATTAGAGTGCCAGTGGGGATTACATAGGCATTCTCAACATAGCTCCAGTGTTGTGCACCCAAACTCTTGATATATACATCTTCATTTTGTCCTTCCATATTGTAAATTTGTCCTTGTTGAACTTAGGACCTTCCCTCTTCATTATTACAACATGATCTTTTTCCTCAAGCATTTAAGCTTATATCATCGAGGACCTGGATGTCCTCTGATACCAATTGATGAATAATGATGAGTAACTAAGGTCTTGACAGGGGGGGGGGGGTGAATCAGTACACACAAAAACTTCACAACACTTTATCATATTAAAACATAGTTGACTGGTTGTCTTCACCACTAAGCATAACCATAGCTATACCGGTTAAACACAGATACTTCAGACAACATTCCACAGATCTCAAATCTTGATGACTACTTTACCAATATAATCATGCATGATTTGTATCTACAATACCACAACCATTTAACACTGCTTGCATAACTAACTTAATCAAAAACACACAATCATGACATGAAAAACTCATAACCCATAACACAGATATTTTTCACGTGGAAACCCAAACAGGAAAAACCACGGTGGGGATGAATACCCACAAGCTTGTTTTGAACTCTTTTGAAGTCCACTCTGTTAGGAGCCTAGTTCTGTTAAAGACTTTACAATATGGTTTTGTTAGGAACTGATCCTGTTAGAGATCACCTGGTTAAGGGATGGCTATATACCTCGTTAAAGGTTGAAACCTTGTTAAAGGTTACCTCGCTAGAGGATTTAAATAACTCAATGAACATGAGCCACCTAGTTATAGGATTTACCACAAAGCCTGTTAAAGCTACCCAGTCAAGGGATTTTCCTTCTGTTTAAATGGTTAGAAGACAATAGGTAAAACTCTGATTTGATAACAACACTCCTTGCTAATGTTGGAATTATACACTCTAATGAGAATTGAAGGTGTTGTCATTTATGGCAACCTTGCAACCTTGTGGATAGCTTTAGGAAACCTTGTGGCATTCATCTAGTAAACCACCGACAGACACAACCACTGGCAGGCACCGGCACTGGCAGACACTTAACGGGTAGTGACAACAATGTATACTGGCACCCCAACCAACATGAACAAACATTTGTTTATTGTATTTAATTGTAAATATCTTTTGTAAAGCCAACATGGCATATTGTAATAGACTCATATATGTATGAGATCTTGTAAATCATTTTGTAATGATGTAAGATAAGGATATGGTAGAAGTGATGAGCGAATATTAAGGCAGATTTTGTATAAGGTTTATGGTTATAGTATGAGCTTAAACCAGTACTGAATTTGGCATAGTAGATGCTGAATTGTAGCAGTACATTATATTGGATTCTCATAATCCATTTTGTAAGTCAATGAGACTTCCATTTTGTAGATTGAGTAGTGAGCTCTAGGCAGTTGGCCTTCCTGCATGTGCAGGTACCACATTGTAAGTAATATCCATTCATTGGATAGTGAGTGAATATTGTGGGTCACAAATCCCACTGAGGTTTTTCCCACACCAGGTTTCCTCGTTAAAAATCTTGTGTTATGGTGTGTTTTCTATGTTGTTTTTATTGTTCCTATTTACTGTATTAATCCTTATTTACTGGTACACTGTTTTGGAATGCAAAATACTTAATAAGGTCAAATATTTTGTTAACCAGTTAGATATTGATTCACCCCCCCCCCTCTCAGTATCTTTGGGACTATCATTAATCCTAACAATTGTTATCAGAGCTCGGTCCTCTATTTTCAAAAGCCTAACAACTTGACGAAGATTCTGACACCAGTACAAATGAAGAACTTAAGAAAACAATAAGAAGGAGCTCTTATGGACTATGATGCAGAGAAGTTGAAGAATATCAAACTTGAAGATGATCTGAGAACTGCATGGGAATTTATTCAAGGACTTCAGGAGAATCTTACTATTGCTAGAAATAAAAGAAAAGAACTTCATGAGAAGATGTCGAGTGATGATGATGAAAAGGAAACTCTTAATGATCTTGTGAACAAATTGAGGCAAGAAAATAGTACTATGAGGAATGAAATGCAAGATATGACTATGAGATTTTGTAAAGACATTGAAGATAGAAAGAAGAATGAAGATGATTTGACTAGGAGACTCAATGATGCTAGAAATGAAAATCTAAGACCCAATCATGAAAATGATATGTTGAAGACACATTTGATTCACGTGCAACATGATAAAACTGAACTTATGAGACAAATGGGAATTCTGGAAAATGAGTTGGCAACATAAAGAGAAATTCAAGAAAAATTTAGAAGAACTTGACGATATGCTAAAAAATTAGAAACCTAATGGAGATACTAATGGACTTGGATTTGAAGTTGGAGAAAGTTTCGGTACTGCAAACAATCCTAATCACAATAAACCGGTAAGACAACCTAATGCTTACAAATTTAATGGGAAATGCTTTAACCGTAACAAATATGGTCATAGAGAAAATTAGTGTAGATCTAGAAACAATCAGAACATTAATGTACCCACTAGTCAATGTTCCAAATGCAACAAAATTGGTCACAATTCAGAAAACTGTAGAATGAATGTAAGATGTTATGTTTGTGGAAGATTTGGGCACTTATCTAATCAATGCAAAACACAAACCGGCATAGGATATGGAAAGGCTATTTAGAAGAACAATGTGACTTGTTATGTTTGTAACGAGATTGGACACATTGCAAAATTTTGTAGAAGTAAGACTTCACCGACAAATAATAAAGGACCCAGTTTGAAAGGAAAAGAGAAGGTAGACGAGGTAAAGCAAGAATTTTCAAAACAATGGATTAGAAAGAGAGATTAGAATGTTGATGAGACTATTCCTTCACCGGTAGAACAAAGTATTACTCCACCGGAAGGAGATTCTTCATCCAACTAAAAACTAACCCTTTGGGGGTATTGCAACAAGTCAAATATCATGTAGTTTACCCTCCGTTAATGGTGTGAAGATGGATTTCTTCTCTATCGGCAGATGTGTTAAGTTTCACTTAACCGATGAGCATTTAATGCAGTTGTTGGAAGAAAAGACATTATAAATCATTGATTTTCCCTCTTTTTCAATTCACTGAGCATTCAAACTTTCAGAGAGCGCGAAATCCAAGCGAAGGCATCCAAGGCAAAGAAGTGAAGAGATTTCTTTCAAGAACTCAACCATTATTAGGTAGCTTAAGGTATTTTTCAATGGCTTCCTCCTCTGCTTCGGAATTTATTTCAAACCCTACTGTTGTGGAAGTTGTGAAATGCCCTAGGCCCGTTTTTAAGATTATCCCTAAAATAGCCAAGAAAGATGATTCTATAGATGCATTTTTCAAAAATTCCTAAAGGTGTTGCTCATGCTAAAGACCCTAGAATTTATATTCACTGCAATATTGAGGAATTAGGTTCTGAGGAAGTGTTGAAGATGTTTAAAACTGTTATCTATGATGAAAATGGAAATCTGAAACCCGAACACAAGGTAATTGAAACTTTAGGTTTTGTGAAAATCTTGGACATCCCTGAATTTCCTAAGGAGGTAGTGAGAATTGTCCTTAGGAGGGTTCATGGAGAATTTATTTGGCTAGATTCAGTTTGCAAAATCACTAAGGAAGAAATTAGGGTAGTGACAGGTTTACCCTCCACCGGTAGCAGGCCAGATAAGACTAAGAAGGTACCTGATAACATAGTCATGACCTTAATAGGAGAAACATATGATAGTAGACCCCTAAGATTAAATGACATCAAGGATGTAAATGTCAGATTCATAAGCATGATCTTAGGCTACAAGACCACACATGCAAACCGACTCAATTCAGTTTCTAGTCTTTGCATTAAAAGTGTTTATGATATGGTGAATAATGGTTCAAAAATATATGTATGTGAGTGGCTAAAGTATGAATTAATAGACAACCTAAAAAAGGTAAAAGGAGATAAGAAAGGAACATTTCATTTTGGAAATATTTTGGTATGTCTTATGTTATATTTCACAAAAGAAGTTCTCGGTATTGGAAAGAAAGATTTTGGATATGATATACCATTAGGAAAACAATTGCTAGAAATCTTCACCGGCATGGGCACTGATAAAGAAAACAAAATAACTGAGTATTTTAAAACCTTCCAAGCAAAAATGAAAACCAGGGAGAGACTACCACAAAGTGTAGTAGACAAGTACAACAAAGAAATATGTTTTGTGATTAAAAAGGATGAAATATGGATGGAAGCAATTCTTCCTAGAATTGTATGGGTAACTGAAATGGGGTATGAGGTAGATGTAAACATTATTGAAACTTATGCTAAAGCCCTATTAGAAGAACCTAGAGAACCCATAGAAAAGGTTTTTGGTAATGAAAAAAAAATTGAAAGTGGTGTACATACATTGAAACAAAGAAAGAAAAGAGAAAAGTACATAAGGAGTGCAACAAAGGAAGTAAAGGAAATAAAAGAAAACATCATGAACATAACTGGAATAAAGGAAAGTGACCTAGAAGGATTACAACTGGAGGCTCACATCTCACCAATTGGTACATCATTTGACAGTGAGATACCTGTTGAGTTTAAGAGAGTTGATAGGAAGAGAAAACCCTCACCGATACCCTCTCCTTCACTAAAGAAAACAAGGCAGAAGCAACGAGCAGTAAGACCATCAGCAAAGAAGTTGACACCAAAGAAGAAACAAAAATAGGTTATACCACCTCTGGATAACTTATTGAGTGAAATCACTGATGACGACAATTTATCAAATGTGATCAAACTGTATAAAACATTCTTTGATTCTGAGAAGGAAAGTATTGAGAACAACATAATTCTACATCTAGACATTTACAAGAAAGTATTAATAGAAGTTGTAGATGATTTTCCTAATGAATTGTACAGAAGGTTAGATGCTAAGAGGATTGCAGTTATGGAGCTAGATAAGAAACTCAAGATTGAAAAACTTCTAGGGGTACATCCGATTAACTCTGTAGAGGAGATTGATGAACTAATTAGTGAAGCTAACAAATTAGTTTTTGCAAGTGGTCACCGATATGTGAGCCTAATGGCTGGTAGAGTCAATGAAATTTCAGAGGAAACAACAAACAAGTGGGATATCTTTTTTGTAGAGAAGGAAAAATAGGAAGAATTGAACAGACCTAAGAAAACTTTCAAGGTTTATCAAAAGGACAGAGACAAAGGAAAAGGTAAAGTTGGTGGATTACCAAACATAAAAGTAACTGATAAGATACCACCACCTTTGGTTACTCCACTGGTACAGATTGATGACTTACCGACTACTGAAAATGTTGACACACCACATGAGGACACTAACCCTGAGTCAGAAATTTTATTCACCATGAACATTGATACTCAGGAAGTGAAAATTGTAGTGGAAAAGAATAGCACTGAGGTGAAAAATAATATTGCTAACACTGAAAACATTGCAGAGCAACCGATGAAAAATATTGAGGTTGGAATAAAAGCAAAGCAAACAGAGAAAACAATGCATACAGAGCAACCTTTGGACAATGAAACAAATACTGGTAGTGTAGATGCTAGTACAGAGAAACTGATAGAGACAGAGATATCAACAGTAGATAACATAGAGAAACCAACAGATGCACAGGTACACATTGAGACAGTGCAAATGGTAATCACTGAGAAGCCCAAACCATTTCTAGTTGAAATGCAAACTCAGACTAATCCACTAGAGGTTGATTCAAGCAAATTGGTTGCTAGTACTGCAAGCACTGAGATAGTAAAGGTAGTTGGTCAGACATCTGGTACTTCACTGAGCGAATTCAGACCTGCAAATGTGACAGAGGTACTTCTAGAGTCAATAAAGAAGATAACAGATTGTAATGCATTGGCCTATAAGGAAATTGATGACACTATTCCTATTCTTAAGATGATTGCACCAAAATGCAACGTAGATAATGTAAAGGATTCTTTAAGTCAGTTAGACACATTGTCTAAATTCATTGCTGGAAATATTTTAACAGTTGATCAAATAAATGAGGAAACATTCAAAGAGAAAATGGAAAAGGAAAAAGAAAAATTATTTGAGGAAACAATAAAGAAGTGCACGGAACACATTAACACACTTTTACCGACACTGAATAAAACAATTTTAGAGTACAAGGAACTGTATAGGGACACATGCAAGCCACATCTGTTAACATAGGATATTGAAAAGAAAATAAGCAAAGTACAAAAAGAGGTAGATGATATAGATGATAATATCATTGGTTCATCTGAACCTATATCAGTTATTGAGAAAGAGATAGTAGGATTTGAAGAAAAATTGGAGACCTTATCTCTCTGAGGAAAGAGATCTCTGAGGCATTAATTCAAGGGCAAAAGTCACCAAAAGAGCATATGCATCATCTCACTGGTACAATCCAAAGAATTGAGGCAACCATGAAGGACAACAACAGATTCATACAAAGTTTAAACTTGGTTTTGGCCAACATATTTTAGATTCTATCCAACCAGTTACAAACTTCAAGGTGAAATTCTGCACTCATTTGACAATTTTTGACAACCTTTGTCATTGATGTCAAAGGGGGAATAGTGGACAGAGAAAAATGGCTAATCAGAGGAGATCATCTGCTCAGGGGGAGCACACATTTTTGGTAAATTTTTGGACCTCACTTTTTGGAACAGATTTATGGATTTTTCTCATGAGTGTTGCCATCAATGCCAAATGGGGAGATTGTTGGCATTATACACTCTAATGAGAATTGAAGGTGTTGTCATTGATGGAAACCTTGCAACCTTGTGGATACCTTCAAGCAACCTTGTAGCATTCATCTGGTAAACCACCTACAGGCACAACCACCGGCAGGCACCAACACTGACAAACACTTCACCGGCAACGACAATAATGTATATCGGCACCCCAACCGACAGGAACAAAATTTTGTTTATTGTATTTCATTGTAAATATATTTTGTAAAGCCGACATAGCATATTGTAATAGACTCATATATGTATGAGATCTTGCAAATCATTTTGTAGTAATGTAAGATAAGGATATAGTAGAAGTGATGAGTGAATATTAAGGTAGATTTTGTATAAGGTTTATGGTTATAGTATGAGCTTAAACTGGTACTGAACCTGGCATAGAAGATGTTGAATTGTAGCAGTACATTATATTGGATTCTCATAATCCATTTTGTAAGTCAGCGAGACTTCCATTTTGTAGATTGAGTAGTGAGCTCTAGGCAGTTGGCCTTCCTGCATGCGCAGGCACCACATTATAAGTAATATCCATTCATTGGCCAGTGAGTGAATATTGTGGGTCACAAATCCCATCAAGGTTTTTCCCACACCAGGTTTCCTCATTAATAATCTTGTGTTATGGTGTTTTTTCTATGTTGTCTTTATTGTTCCTATTTACTGCATTAATTCTTATTTACCGGTACACTGTCTTGGAATGCAAAATACTTAATAAGGTTAAATATTTTATTAACCAGTTAGATACTGATTCACCCCCCCTCTCATTATCTTTGGGACTATCATTAATCCTAATAGCTAAAGCAAATCCTTTTTAGTTCCTCTCCTCTGCAATCACACTTTGTAGATTACACTCTACAGATTCCTCACTCTAGTTTGGCAAGTATCTAATCTCCAACACACGGACACACACACAAATTTTTCCAACCTTTACAATAACAAAACTCATCGACCTTATAGACAAAAGTTAGGTCAATAGCATAAACCCTAAACCCTAAATATTTTAGGCTTACAATTACAAGTGGTCCAATCCTGACCGTCCAAACACATTACATAGAATGAAATGATCTAAGACAGATCTCAAGACATTCTGCATCGTCCAATCTTCACCTCATCTAGAAAACAGTAACCCATCATGGGCTCTTCACACATCCCTCATAAAATCTCGCATTCCCAAGATAGGAATTCAATGCATTCAATCTTCACGTGCAAGAGGAAATTATTCATGTACACATAGCTGATATGGCATCCCAATCCTTATCCTTATCATTCACAAAACACCATCGGTTGCACTGCACAGGCCATACCAGAAACCCTAGAGCTGAATAGAGACTACCAACCGGTAGTCATACTTAGTGAATCCTGACACCGGTCCACTCCATCCCAGTTGACCATAACTGATTCCAATCTTCATACTGGTACATACTGGTTCTCCTTCTTAAGCACTTATTGACATCAATGACAACATACATTGTCACCGTTTCATCATATGCCAATAGAAATGAATGAGGGAAGTGGAAGGAAATGAGTGAATGTGGAAATGGAATATTTATTGCGCAAAAATGTACTTCCACAGGATATGGAAGTATTTATTATGAGCATGCATGAAAGATTTAGGATGAAGAGTTAATGGTAAAGACACCGCCTATTGCTGCAGGAATCTCAAGATTTTGTGGTGTGGAGAACTGTTGTAGAAATTCATCTTTGTTAAGAGGCTTGTGGTAGAAGTGAAGACGATGACCATTTACTAACAATTTGAATTTGATAGGATCAATTGTGGATAATTGTACGACACCATTAGAGAATATTTCAATCACCTCGTAAAGCCCTAACTAGCGTGTCTGCAAATTTCCCATGTTGTCTTTATACCTTGAATCATAGAGAAGGGCCCAATCACCTGGCTTGAATGTTTTTTCTTTGATATAGAGATCATGCCACTTCATGCATTGATTCTAAACTGTTTATGTGTGCTACAAGGATGACTTTCTGATTTCATCTAAGGAATTAAGCTATAGGGGCCTTTCCTGTTGTGTTGTAGAGAGAGTTATATCCAAGGAAATGGTTGTTCTTAGGGTTTTATGCTCAAATTCTGCAGGCATCATAGCTTTTGTCCCATACACCATTTCAAAGGGTGTAAACCCTGTTGTGGTTTTCCAAGTGGTTCGATAAGCCCATACCGCTTCAAATAACCTGCTAGACCAATCCTTATGGTTAAGAGCTACTGTCTTGGTCAATATAGATTCATGTTTCCCATTAGTGATCTCTTCTTGTCCATTCGCCTGAGGATGGTAGGGAGTGGACTTTCTATGCCTTATATTATATTCATTAACCAGATTAGTGATCAAACTGGAAGTGAATTGTGCCCCTTTATTTGTCACAATCTCTCTGGGAACTCCATACCGAGTAAAAATCTCTTCATATAAAAATCCTACTACCTTATTATCCTTGGCATGCTTGAATGCTTTTACCTCAACCCACTTTGTGACATAGTTGGTACATACAAGAATGTATGACTGGCCATTTGATGATGGATCAATTGGCCCAACAAAGTCTAAGCCCCATTTGTCAAATGGTGTAACAACCACTTGTGGATGTAAAGGCATTTCATTAGACCAAGTTGGTCTTCCCATTCGCTGACATCTATCACATTTCTTGGTATATTTGACCACATCCTTGTGCAAAGTTGGCAATAATATCATGTAGTCAGTACCTTCAAAGTTGTTCTCTTGGTAGAAAAGTGACCTCCACAAGGCTCATCATGAAAGGCATGAAGGATATCATAACTTTCATCTTCTCTAACACATTGCCTCATAACTTGATCTAGGCCTGTATAGAATAAGCAATTTGCTATCCATAAAAAGTTGAAACTCTTTTCTACTAGCAATCTTCTTTCTTTTGGCAAGAAATGAGGAGGAATATTGTTAGCTGCTAAGTAGTTAGCTGTGTCAGCATACCATGGAATGCTCACACTAATTGAAAACAAATTCTCATCTGGAAAAGAATCATCAATGGCTTCAGGACTATCTAGTGTTTGAATTTTGGATAGAAAATCTGCCACTACATTTTCTTTACCTGGCTTGTCTATGATAGTGATGTCAAATTCCTCCATTAACAACAACCATCTTGCCAACCTACTTGTAATGAAACTTTTATTCATAAGGTACCTAATGGCTACATGATCAGTATGCACAAAAAATTGATAACCAATGATGTAGTGTCTGAACTTATTGAGGGCATTGATAACAACTAACATTTCCTTTTCAATGACAGTATAATTTAGCTTAGGTCCTTGCAAATTTTTGCTTATATAGTAAATTGCATTCTCTAAAAATCCTTGCTTCTGCCCCAAGACTGCTCCAATTGCAAAATCTGATGCCTCTCTATGAATGTGAAAAGGAAGAGACCAATTAGGTCCTTTAAGAACATGAGCCTGGGTTAAGGCTCCCTTAAGTTTAGAAAATGCCTCTTCACATGTTGGTGTCCATTCAAAATCAACATCTTTTGTTAAGAGAGAATATAGAGGTCCTGCCATCTTACTAAAGTCCTTAATAAATCTCCTATAGTACCCTGCATGGCCTAAAAAAATTCTTACATCCTTTTCTTTTGCAGGGGCAGGAAGGTCAAGTATTACCTCAATTTTGGTTGGATCAACTTGAATACTTGATTTTGAAATACGATGCCCCAACACTATTCCTTCTTGCATCATCATGAAGCATTTTTCACTATTTAGGGACAAATTATGATCCTCACACCATTGCAACACTTTGGTAAGATTTTGCAATGCTTCCTTAAAGGTGGCTCCATAAGTAGTAAAATCATACATGTAAACTTCCATACAATCATGGGATATATCTGAGAATATACTAAGGATAGTCCTTTGAAAGTTTGCAAGAGCATTGCATAGACCAAAAGGGAGAACTAAATAGGCATATGTTCCCCAAGGGCAAGTGAAGGTGGTCTTTCCCTGGTCTTCGAGAGCTATTTTGATCTGATTATAACCACTAAACCCATCCAAAAATGAAAAGTATTGCTTACCTGCTAGAGAATCTAATACTTGATCTATGAATGGAAGTGGAAAGTGATCCTTTTTGGTAGCAGTGTTGAGCTCTCTATAGTCCACACAAACTCTCCATTTTCCTCCTTTCTTTGGAACTATAACCAGGGGAGAGACCCATTGACTGTCCAAAATAGGGTAAATGAATCCTACATTAGCAACTTTTGTAGTTCCTCCTTAACTATTTCTTTTAGTGCATGATTAATCCTTCATTAAGGTTGTCTAATTGGTTTACAATATTCTCTGATATAAATTTTGTGGGTACACAATGTAGGATTTAATCCTTTCATATCATGATAATCCCATGCAAAGGCTTGTTTTTGGCTTTGTGTAATTCTATCAATCACAATCTTTGGTTTGCTGTAAGTTGACTATTGACATTCAGATTCCTTCCTGGAGCAACCTTTACTTGAGTGACTGGCTCAATATAATACATTTTAGATAAACAAGAGGTTTGGATTTCTTGTGGTAATAAGGTATGAAATATATTTGTGGCTGTAGGAGAACCTAAAGAACTTGCAAATGGAAGAAGAGTATGCAAAGGACTTTATGGCATACTAGATGACTGTTGAGCTTCTCCATAATGATTTCCTATGATGTTAGAGAGTACCTTATCGTCTTCCTGGATTTCTATAAATGGCTCCCTAGTTAACATCATTAGTTGTTGAACAAAATTAATTTCCTCTGCTTCTTCTCCTATATCTAGCCATACTACTTGCTCTTGATCAAGTTGTGGTTGTGCTGGAGAATAAAGTGCAAGAGTTTTAGTAGTGATACCATCAGAAATGGTCATGTCCCCTGATCGACAACATATGTATGCATCAGTTGTAGCAAGCCAAGGTCTTCCCAAAATGATTGGATATCCACCCAATGTTGCATTAGGAGAGAGTATTATAATTATTAGGTCTTTGTCTTTCTGGGTAGGCTTTTTGTCTATAATCCCAAGGATCTAGTGTGACAACAATATCATCAACCATCACTTCAGGTCAGACAGTAGAGCTATCAGCAAGCTGTAGGACCATTGGGGTAGATCTAAGATTATTAATACTGAGTTGCTACATGACATCCTTGGTCATCACATTTATGGCTGCTCCTGAGTTTATCAAGGCACTTTTAATTTGAGTTCCATTAATAACTACCTTCACAATAGGACTACTTGGGTCAGAATATTTAGGGACAACAACTTTTCCTAATATAATATCAACCAATTGCCCTGCTACATGCATTGTTTTTGGGTCCTTTTTCTTGTGTCCAAGTTTTTTTAGACATGCCTCTTTAATAGATTTTCCATATATCGGAATATCTTTAATAGATTGAAACAGTGAAATATTTACACATATATGTTTTAATTGATCAATAAGATCAAAAGCTATGTCATCCTGCTGCCTAGACACTTCTACCTGTAATCTTTGAGGAAATTAGGGAGTTCTAATAAGTGTGTCTGGAGTCTCAGATTGATGTACCTGCTCAGGGTTTCTAGGTTGATTAGGTGTAGTATCCTGAGCAATCTCCTTAGATGGTATTTTTGTTATAACTAGAGGAGATCGGGTAGGCAGAGTTGTTCCTGACCGTAAGTGAATATCACTTATATCGAGAGAATATGCAAGATACTGATTAGGATCAGTTGAAAAAACTTGTTCTTGTTGTTGTTGAGGTTTGTTATTTGGATTTGGCACAGGCTGTTTTGGTAGTTGAGTTGGTTTGGGTGGAGTAGAATTAGGAGCCAGTGGCATTAAAGCTGGTTGTTGGGACTACTATTGTGTCTATAGGAAACTTGATGATTGGTTTGCCCATTGCTGACCTCCCCTCCATTGCAGTGACTGTTGCTAGTTACCTTGAGGTGGTGATCAATTCCCTTGTGGTTGCTACCACTAAGAGGAAGGACTTTGATAATTGGGCCAAGGGTTTTAAGAGTTATTCCAATACTGAGGAGTATGATTTCCAAATTTTTGGGAGTATGAAGGTTGCCACTGATTATTTTGTGCATTGAAGTTCATATAAGGACTAGAAAAAGACAATGGATCTTGTGGTATACCTTGTCTTGGAGGCCAAGGCCTTTGTTGTGCAACATAAAAGAGTTGTTCATCATCTCCATAGACTGGCTTGAAATCTGGGGAAGCTTGTTGGCTGCCAATTTTAGCTAGGAGTTTACATTTGCAGTCCCTCTTGTTTTCCCAACAGTGATGACAAAACTCAGCAAGAATGGCCTCTGCTTCCTCATTCTTCTTTCTTTCTTGAAGTGTATCCAACTGAGTAGCCATATTGTTAATAATATCCTCTTTAAAGTCTTTTAACAAATGAGTTATCTCCATCCTTGAAATTGTTGTAGATGACTTTGCAATTGAAGAAATAGGCCTATACTGTCTTCCCTTCTTGGTTGAAGCTCTGGAATATTTTTGACAGATTTGCCTGATGTCATCCCATTGAAATTGAGTAATGTCTCCTCCTCCCATGAGGTCTAATGAGTCAACACAGTCTTCATTGATTCCCCTTAAAAAAATCAACTTCATGGATTCTTCACTCAAGGTGCTATGCTTGGATTTTCTAACACTAAACAAAAACCTCTCCAGATAATCTTCCACACTCTCATCTTCTTTTTGTGTCATATGAAAGATCACCATGTTGGTCCATTCCCCTGCAATAATCTTTGTACTTATCCAAGAAGTTTGTCTTTATTTCATCCTAGGTAGTGATTATATCTCTACCTAGACTCATAAACCATCTCACAACAGCTTCTTTTAGAGTAGTAGGGAATAAATTGAGTTTATGGGCATTAGTGGTATAGTCATAAATTCTATAGAGGATGTCAAATTCAAATAGAAAGGTATCTGGATCTTCTGTCACCAAGCCATGAAATTTTGGAAGAGAAGAGACTACTATATTCTTCAAGTTTGCATTATAATGCTGGTCAAGAATATGAAACTCAAATGTTGGGTTTGCAGGTGGTAGTGGAGGATTTTCTACCATTGGTCCCTGATAAAGAACCAAAGGTAAGATGTTTTTTTTCAAGGGGTTTGTTTAAGAAGTCTAGGTCTCCTTCTGACAAATAAAAAACACCTCTATTTCTCATAAAAGTTTCTGCAAAAGGGTCTACTTCTGGTGTTGGGTTTGATCTTATGTCACAAGTGGAATGTGAGGGAAGAAATCTTCCTAATTCATCTCTTCTCCTTCCATGCATACATATTTAATGAAGAAATTAAAAAAAAAAAACTAACTAAGAAAGCTTAAACTAATGGTTACAACAGGTTCTTAGTTTGGCACCATCCTTGGCAGCGACGCCAAAAATGTTGGTCCTCACAACTAGAATGGAAACTAGGTAATAAAAGCACAATTCAGGGATTGGAAATCCTTCTTGAACAACTAACTTTCCTATAGAAAAGGCTCATTTACTTTATCGATCAGGGACATAAACTTGAAATAGGCCAGCATTGTATGTGCACTAAGTTCATATCGCAACCATTCTATCCTACTATAGGAATGAAAATTATTTGAAGTAAATGTGCAAAAACATAATGAACTAATACTTAATCAGAATTCACAACTGAAAATAACTTAAGCAATACTACCAAATGATAATTTTTTGGCAAGCGGATAGAAACTACTCTGCCACTATGGCTGCAGGAACAAACACACAAACTATTTCCAGTTGTTGCAGGAACAGTCAAATGCCAAAACAACAACTATTGCAAGATGGAAATTAACTGAAAAATACAAAGGACTACTCACCAAGTGGGCCCCCTTGAATGAGTATATCCATAACTCTTAGATTGCAACTGTTAGTTCAAAATAACATTGATCTCTTTATTTCAAATTGACTGTAAAAATACATGTCTAAAAACTGAGTATTACAAATTCTATGGTCAATCTCTCTATCCTCGAGAGGAGATAGAGACCTTTTATTTATATGGAAACTTATAACATATTCCTAACTGATCACCCATATTCCAATGGAATAGGTGAACAAGTTTTATTATTATAAAGAAGAAGTCAACGCATGAAAATAAAACAACATTTGTCCTGCAACTGAGAAGATATATCATGACTTGCTTCCTAGATCTAAGCTCCACTAAGAATAGTTATAAATGTCTTAGTATATACACATGCTTTATGTTCCTTTTAAACCACCAACTTAGTCTTCCCCTCTTCTTAGCCGACACTGCATCATGATGTTAACGTTCACAAAAAGTATGTGTATATACTAATGTTAACATGATATAAATCAAACCATACTTAAGATTGAGTTAGATATTTTGCATAGATAAACCATTTAGAAACCATTATATGACAACCTTAAGTATCAGACAAATCAGTTCTAGAAACACTTAAAAAGGTATCAACTAGGAGGGTATCCTGATCCAAATATCATCTAAACACAAGACCTAAGCAGGAATACTATGACAAAAATCTATCAAAATAGAGCCATTATTTAGGCTCATCACCATGTAAGCAATAGAGGACCCGCAAACTTGATAGTACAACATACATAGATCATAAAGATTAAAACCATAACCACACTCCATAATATTCACATACTGGAGGAATGCACAAAATTCTTCCACTAGGACATTAAAAACTCTTTCCTACATAAATACTATTTCTTGCATATTGAAACTCTCGCTACACCAGCCTTCTATAAACACCTCAATATCTTCACCAAACCAAACAACAATATAAGAACTTTCACTTTTGGACCATCTGCAACATATAGTGACATCAATGACAACACAAGACAGGTTGAAATCAATGAAAATAGGACACAACAACTCAAGTTTCCAACAATTTCCACTTCTTTGGGTAAAGGGGGAAATAGTTTTCAACTAATACATATTCTAGCGTACATGTTGAAATTCTTCCATTCCACCACCTCATCTACATTAATGAATTTTCCTAGTTTATTTCTTGTAACCTTCAAAGTTTCTACATCCCAGTATTCCATAGGAAGGTTATATGATCTAATTCATACAAGCACTTCATCTATAGAGGCTTTCAAAGTGTCAAAGTTAGGTTCCCAAACTTTAATGAAAAACACATTCCTCCAATAAAAAATAGACCATTATTGAGAATCCACTGCTTACCTCTAGAGTTACCACAAATGACTAAATACAAACCATTTGGAAGTGTCTTTATTTCAAAATGAGGGCCTCGATTTTCATAACAACATTTCCTAACCCTAGCTAGGGTAGGCCATTCACCAACCCATTTCTTAAAAAAGGCTTTATCCCTTAAAATATTGACTGAATATTTTCATTCATACGTATCAATAGCAAAGAAAATTACCCTATTGTTTGCAATTTAGATACATACCTTGGGATCCTCCTTCAATCCCTAATGTTCCTTTGGCTTCCATATCTTCTTGTCAATATTCTTGCAAGCAAAGCTTGGGCCAGTGAATATCTTAGCATCTCCCCATCTTGATTGTGGGTGACTTTACTCATATCTCTTTCTTGAATGATTGAAGTAACCACCCAATTTCCATTTTTCCCTTTGATCCTCCAAAACCCAGCTAGGAGGACACCAAGTTAACATCCTACCCTTTCTAAAAAAATACCCTCGACTAGCAGTTGGATTAGCTCGATCATGTATTCTAGCTTGAAACCCTAGTTGTCTGCCTCTTGCAACCATTTCTCTTATGTTCTTACATAATAGGATGTCTCATTTTAAAATACTTATTCATATTAATTATATATTATTTTAAACCAAAAATAATTAATTAAATTTGATTTACTATTATTTAAAATATTATTTTTAAAATAAAAATAATTATCTCATTCTATTTTTCTTCATGAAAGCTAAACGAAAATGATTTACTTTTATTCCATTTAAAATCTTTTATAAAAAACTTTATTATTTATTTATATATAGAACACATATTTGAATTGTATTAACTATACTTGTGCTTTTATGTACATGGTGGAATGTTGGAAATAAGAGCTTGGCCTAAGAATGTAAACTAATATCTTAATCATTCACTATTTCCATGCTTATTGATTCCTTCATTGGGGAGCAACCAACGAGGTTCAACTTCAATTCAAAAAGAGAGTTGAACACTAAGATTAATTTTTCGCTTTTTAAGGGTTGTGTTTGACATGTTAGGATTTGATATGCATATGTAATGTCTAGTTAAAATGATAAGAAATCGACAACTTTCATATAAACAAAGAGATATAGAATAATAAACCAACACAAGAGATCAGACTTAGAATTTAGATGCAAAGAAGAACCTATAGCTAAAATCTAGAGATGAATACATCAGACTATGGAGATAGGTGCCCTAGCTTGAAGGTGTCTTCATCAACAAAATGCTTTGGATTTTGGATCAAGACGCTCTATATATCTCTCCCTCCAAAAATCACCCTAAACGTGTTGGACAATGAGCTAATTGGCATACCAAGTATTTTTGTATGTTTGAAGTCTAGGATTGTCCGTCTCAATCTTCTCTAAGTAAATATGCAACTTTCAGTTGTTAGATCCATATTTGCACACACCAAAGAGGGGAAAATGGTTGTATTGTATAGGGGCTTGCGTAAGTCATGTTGAAAAAATAGGTGTTGTACACCTTGCATAACAATGTTTATAATTGTAATATTTTATTTTATTATGTGAGTTACACATGGACGTGTAGAGTGTAGACATTCTCTTGAAATATTTTTGGGGTCACTTTATGAGTTGTATTATAACATTGTGATATATTATATTGTATTTCTAATGCCCACCAAAATACCCTAGAGAAAATAACTAAACTAACCAGCAAATAGAGATTTTTTTTTTTGAGACATTCACTAATGCAACATTATAAACTCTCAAGATTCAAGATCATAGATTAACATCTATATGAATGCATCGAACATCATGAACATAACCATATTCATAGCAACATATAATGCAAGCAGAAATAACAACATAGAAACTTATCTCTTATTGCTTACATTCATCTATTTATTCATTCTCTAAGGTATCTCAACATCACTACTTAAACAACTCTAACACATAATCACATCTCCATCTAACACATCATATACACATAGTATAATCATTCCTAGTCAATTACTTCCTTATTAACTATGCGAATCACTAACATCATATGCATATTATAACATGTCCCATTATCCCTTAAGTTCATTTTAAAGAACCAAATCAAATATTCCTAATTCCTTTATCTTTCTTTATATATCTAACTAACCATCTTCTAGAATATGACTAGATCATTGTCTAAAAATCACATTACATCTCATCAAGATAAACATATATGTAACCATATACAAAGTCTATAAAACAAGTACTAGTTTGCTTTCCAAATAAAATTACTTATAACAAGATTATTTCATAACACTATTTCCTACAATAAGGATACACGTAGCTATCTATTTCAAAGATTATTCCCACATAGATTTCAATCTCTTTTCTACAGAATGAACATTCTTATAACATGTTCCATACAATGATTACAACATCTTATTCCATTACAATATCGTAGTCTCTTCTAATCTACATCATGTCCTAATGCATATGAATACAAAAAATAAGAGTACATAATCTCTTTTACATCTACAATACCATCATAGTTACAATATGCTATTTCATGCATATATAAATTGGCTCTATAAACCACCTTCATAATGAGGAACCATATAATCCATATCCTTGCATGCTAGCATCCAATGAAGAACATCCCAATGGAAGAAGACATCAAACCACCCGACCATGTGGAACCAAAAAAGAACCACCCCCTGTGCTAGGAGATGACATGGTGATCCAACTCACACTCAAGACCTAGGCTGACACTGGTGCAGGAGCACCCTTTCAAGCTCTCCCTCCTTTTTTTGTTGGTGTTATGCTTCTTTTGAAGCCTTTGTATATAAAATAATGAGCCATGTGCTCATAGGTCCTAGTTAGGGTCCTAATTGAGGTCTTAAGGGTTATAAGTCAAGATTAAGGATTTCTTGAAAATTGAGGGTATGTGTGCCTTTGAGGTGTTTAGGGGTCCCTCATAGCATGGTGGTTTCCTTAGGTATGCCCAATGTGGGTCTAGGAGTCATGAAAAGCAACATTGGGAAAGTTGCTCAAAAGTTACAAAAGTTGCATGACAACTTTTAAAAGTTGTCAAGCAACTTTTCCACCATGATGTCTAATTATTTAGGTTAGCATGGAAAACCCTAGTATGGGCACATAGACCAAGGTATGGGTAGTATAAGTATTTCCAAACCCTAATTTAATGGGTTGGATTTCAAATATTGTATGGCCTAAGCAAAGAGACCTGACTGAGACTGTATTTTGGTTACCAGTCAGTTTGAATGAAGCAACCGAAATGGTTCAAGGATTGATTGCATGTAAAACTATGTGGAGTGTCTTCTATGGTGTAAATAATTTCATTATGAGCAACTAGATTAGGTTTTTATTTGCAGGTTGTGTGTGTTTGTAAATATTTTGAAAACTGTCTTTTTACTGTCCAGTTTTGGATAGGATTGTGTAAATGGCTGCATAACTCCATTCCCCATTGTGAAACCACCATGAAACCATGGGGAATGAGAGTGCAGACCTTGTACCATACTACAAAGCAAGCAGGGCCCTTGAAAATGCAGGGAGGCCATCAAGAAACCCAATCCTAGGCGAGACTGAACAGTGCCTGGCTAGGAAGGGTTAAGTTGCAGAGGTCTTGGAGAGCAAGGTTGGTAAGAGAAGAGAGCACCCTTTTGAGGAGTTAGAGAGGGGTGAGTGAAGTACCATTAGTGTGAAGGAGAAGCTTCCACCAACCTAGACAAGGTGGCAAGAACAACAAACCTGCACTGTGTCCCTGGCAGGTCCTAAAAACCCTCCTAAAAACCCTTAAAAACCTTAAAATCTACCTAGGGCACTGTACGACCACTTGGAGGCCTAAAACCTAGAAAATCCTTGATCCCTTGCCAAATTAATGGTAGTCCATTTTGGGTGTTTGGGTTTTTTGTGCATTGTTTGTGAGAGGGAGCCCTAAAGGACCGGGTAGGAGGCCTAATTGGTCCTAATCCTTGTAGCCCTATTTTGTAGTAAAAACACAAAATAGTGAAATCGGTAAGGGGTTGGAGTCTTGAAACTTCTTGGGGGCACATGAATGGGTGGAAAGACCATGAATTAGACCTGATGTAACCTTGCTAAGACCTAGGAAGGTGTGGAACAAGCCAAGCCCTTATTAGCCATAGTAAGGGGTTTTGAGTCTCATGAGTAGGTGAGACCTTGGGAGCAACATTGCAACTCATTGGTGGGTGGATTGGGAAAGGTCAAGGGATTCCTCAAGCAAGGGAAGTCCTAGAGACCCTAGGGTGTGAAGGGAACACTAGGTGATCCAAGGGAAGGATCCAAGAGCATAGACTAGGCTAGTCTATCCCAAACCCCATCCCATCAGATTGGTATCAGAGCAAGTGAAAGATTTGTTGGACTGTGTATGCCTCTATATACTGGTGAATCAGTAGGGGAGAGCATAATGGTTACTAATGCAGAGCTAGCTAGAGAGGTAGAAGAGCAGAAGGAGAAGAACATACTCCTTGAAGAAACTATGAGTGAGATAAGGGATAAGCTGTAGGAAGTGGTGGATCAAAGGACACAAGAACCTTGGGGTGAAGACACCAAAGATAGAGGCAAGAAAACCATTGACTTAGATGACATCATTCCTAAACTAGATCCCTTGTTTAATGAAGAACCTTTTGTAAAGGCTATTAAGGCTTTGAACACCAAAGCTTTTGAAGGATTGCCACATTAAAGTGGAAGAATGGACATAGACACTGTTATGGAATGGATTGAGGGCATGGAAAACCACTTTGAGTGTGAGGGAGTGACAGAGGCTCAAAAGGTTAAAGTTACCAAATTGAGATTAAGGGGAGCAACTTTGACATGGTGGAAGTACCCGCAAGAAGAAAGGGTTAGCATGGGGAAGCTACCTATTGCCAATTGGAAGGCCATGGTGAGTAAGATCAAGGAGAACTAATTACTAGAGGATTATGAAGTTCAACTTCATAAGAAGAGATAGGCTTTGAAGCAAAAAGACCTTGATGTGACCTCCTACACCAAAAAATTTCAAAAACTTTGTCTTAGATCTAAAGTCCAAGAAGATGAATCTATTAAGGTGGCTAGGTATCTAAGCAGCCTAAAGTGGAACATTCAAGAGGAGATAAGCTTATGGACTCCTACTACTATTCAAAAATGTCATCAGCTTGCTGTCAAGGTGGAAGAGAGGAACAAAAGGAAAGGAGACTCCAATAACAGGGGTAGAGGCAGAGGTAGAGAACAAGTGAATCACCGAGGTGGTTACCAAAGCAAAGCAAATGAGTAGAGAAACCAAGGAGAAGCCAAGTTAACTGAGCAAGGCAGTGAAACCAATCTTAGAGGGGGCCATTCTAGAGGAAGAGGTGCACAAGGTGGTCCAAATAGGGGTAGAGGTACCAACAGAAGTAACTCCTACTTTGCAACAATGAAGTGTTACAATTGTGGTCAATTGGGACACCTGACATATAGATGCCCTGACAAACCTACCACATCAAACAATGGAAAGAGGGTTTCTTATGCACATGAAGACTCTTCAAGTAGCAAGACACTTGAGGTTGACCATATTGAATCAGAGATTGGAGAAAATCTGATGTTCAATAGGGTCTTGATAAGACAACCAGTCAAGAGTGAACCTAAGCATAGGAGAGCATTGTTTAGGGTGAGATGCAAGATACTTGGTAAAGTGTGCAAGGTAATAGTTGATTCAGGGTCAACTGATAACATAATATCAGAGGAGGCAACCAAGAAGTTGAAACTTATAAGGATACCCCACACTAACCCATACAAGGTGACATGGTTGAATCATGAGCAGAGTGTGCTAGTCAATGAACAGACTTGGGTAGAATTTTCTATTGGACGATACAAGGATAAGATCCTTTGTGATGTGTTGCCTATGGATGCTTGTCATCTGATGCTAGGGAGACCCTAGCAATTTGATAGGAAGGTGATCTATGATGGAGAGGAGAACTCCATATCATTCAAGAAGGATA
Organism: Cryptomeria japonica; assembly: GCF_030272615.1. NCBI lineage: Eukaryota > Viridiplantae > Streptophyta > Pinopsida > Cupressales > Cupressaceae > Cryptomeria > Cryptomeria japonica. The sequence continues at coordinate 385,401,696 of NC_081410.1, read as the reverse complement.
GCAAGACCTTTAAGATTCAGTCTTTGATAAAGAATGAAGAGGGTACTTCAAGAACACCTAGTGTCTTAATGGCTACTGGTAAAGAGTTCTTAAACTTTCTACATGAGGAGGAGATAGTGAAGTGTGCCATCTTTGTGAAACCAAAGGAGGCAGTAGATAAGTTGCAGGCAGAAGTACCCAAGGAGGTGAAGCAAATGTTGCAAGAGTATAAGGACATAGTGAGTGATGGAGCACCTGCAACACTCCCACCTAGAAGGTCTATAAGCCATCAGATAGAATTTGTTCCTAGAGCATCCCTACCTAACAAGGCATCATATAAGCTCACACCTGATCAAAACAAGGAGGTAGCAAGGTAAGTGCAGGAGTTATTGGAACAAGGACTGATTAACAAGCTATGTTGCACATATTTTCTTTAAGGAGATTGTTAGAATTCATGGACTCCCTTTAAGCATTGTTTCAGATAGGGACAACAAGTTCATGGGCCATTTTTGGCAAACATTATGGAGGAGACTAGGAACTAACTTGTCATTTAGCTCAGCTTACCATCCACAAACAGATGGTCAAACTGAAGTCATCAATAGGGTGTTAGGCAACTTGTTGAGGTGTTTAACTAAGGAGTATGGTCAGACATGGGACCTAATCATTCCTCAAGTAGAATATGCATATAATGACAGTGTGAATAGGACCACTGGTAAAAGTCCTTTTGAGGTTGTGTATGGCAGACATCCAAGGGGAGTGTGTGAGTTGAGAGACCTTGGTACTATGGAGATGAAGAGTGGGCAAGAAGAGGACTTCACTCAAACCATCAAAGAAGTTCAAGAGCAAGTTAAGAAGGCCATCCTTGAATCCACTCAAAAACTGAAAGCAAAAATGGATGAGAAAAGGAGAGAAGTTCAATTCAAGGTGGGTGACTATGTGATGGTCCATTTGAGCAAAGCTAGGATGCAAACTGGTAAGCCTACCAAACTACAAATGAGAAGGGTAGGACCTTGTAGAATCCTATCACAATATGGTAAGAATGCTTACAAGATTGACCTACCTTTAGATTTGGCTATATCACCAGTCTTTAACGTTGTTGATCTGATCATGTACAAGGGTGAGATAGAAGGGCAGACTGAGAATCAAGCCAAGGTACTGTAGGACCTAGATGTTAATGCCTTACCACAGGTGAAGAAGCCAATAGCAGAGGAGATCTTGCAATCTAGAGTAAAGAAGTCCATGAGACACTAGGTCTACATGGAACACTTGGTGAAGTGGGCAGGTCAACCTAAGTCTGAAGCTACGTGGGTTGAAGAGAGCAGGTTCAAGACACTTGGCATAGACCTGACCCTCATCTCTTCTTCTATTTCTTAGTTGTGTGTAGAGGGGAGTATGGTGTAGGATCACCCTTCCAAACTCTCCCTCCTTCTTTTTTTGTTGGTGTTATGCTTCTTTTGAAGCCTTTGTATATAAAATAATGAGCCATGTGCTCATAGGTCCTAGTTAGGGTCCTAATTGAGGTCTTAAGGGTTATAAGTCAAGATTGAGGATTTCTTGAAAATTGAGGGTATGTGTGCCTTTGAGGTGTTTAGGGGTCCCTCATAGCATGGTGGTGTCCTTAGGTATGCCCAATGTGGGTCTAGGAGTCATGAAAAGCAACATTGGGAAAGTTTCTCAAAAGTTGCAAAAGTTGCATGACAACTTTTAAAAGTTGTCAAGCAACTTTTCCACCATGATGTCTAATTATTTAGGTTAGCATGGAAAACCCTAGTATGGGCACACAGACCAAGTTATGGGTAGTATAATTATTTCCAAACCCTAAGTTAATGGGTTGGATGTCAGATATTGTATGACCTAAGCAAAGAGACTTGACTGAGACTGTATTTTGGTTACCAGTCAGTTTGAATGAAGCAACCGAACTGGTTCAAGGATTGATTGCATGTAAAATTGTGTGGAGTGTCTTCTATGGTGTAAATAATTTCATTATGAGCAACTAGATTAGGTTTTTATTTGTAGGTTGTGTGTGTTTGTAAATATTTTGAAAACTGTCTTTTTATTGTCCAGTTTTGGATAGGATTGTGTAAATGGCTACATAACTCCATTACCCATTGTGGAACCACCATGAAACCATGGGGAATGAGAGTTTAGACCTTTTACCATAATGCAAAGCAAGAAGGGCCCTTGAAAATGCAGGGAGGCCATCAAGAGACCCAATCCTAGGCGAGACTGAACAGTGCTTGGCTAGGAAGGGTTAAGTTGCAAAGGTTTTGGAGAGCAAGGTTGGTAAGAGAAGAGAGAACCCTTTTGAGGAGTTGGAGAGGGGTGAGTGAAGTACCATTGGTGTGAAGGAGAAACTTCCACCAACCTAGACAAGGTGGCAAGAACAACAAACCTGCACTGTGTCCCTGGCAGGTCCTAAAAACCCTCCTAAAAACCCTTAAAAACCTTAAAATCTACCTAGGGCACTGTACGGCCACTTGGAGGCCTAAAACATAGAAAATCCTTGAGCCCTTGCCAAATTAATGGTAGTCCATTTTGGGTGTTTGGGTTGTTTGTGCATCATTTGTGAGAGGGAGCCCTAAAGAACCGGGTAGGAGGCCTAATTGGTCCTAATTCTTGTAGCCCTATTTTGTAGTAAAAACACAAAATAGTGAAATCAGTAAGGGGTTGGAGTCTTGAAACTTCTTGGGGGCACATGAATGGGTGGAAAGACCATGAATTAGACCTGATGTAACCTTGCTAAGACCTATGAAGGTGTGGAACAAGCCAAGCCCTTATTAGCCATAGTAAGGGGTTTTGAGTCTCATGAGTAGGTGAGACCTTGGGAGCAACATTGCAACTCATTGGTTGGTGGATTGGGAAAGGTCAGGGGATTCCTCAAGAAAGGGAAGTCCTAGAGACCCTAGGGTGTGAAGGGAACACTAGGTGATCCAAGGGAAGGATCCAAGAGCATAGACTAGGCTAGTCTATCCCAAACCCCATCCCATCAGACACCTAACAACCAAGGGACTCAACAAGACATCCATAAAGACAACAATTAAGAATACAATGACCAAAACACATGAAGAGGCTGACACAAAAGAAATAAACTCCCAAAGGCATAATCAATAATAAAGGCATAAGGATAATGGAAACACTTAGGGAAAGAGTGTCATCACATGCTATCCTCATGTGGAATCCATCTCAACCTTGGAGCCAAATAAGGGAAATCGGTTTACCACACCAAAGGTCTTCCCAATATTAGATCCCAAGACATCCTCCCTGGGACTCTACATTGGGGCACAAACTTAAATTCATTATCTTGATTAAGTGAATCCTAATTACCTAACCCACTAATCAATTTATTAAAGTTATCACTTACAATTACAAAGGAAAACTCTTCATGTGGTTCCTTGGCTGGTCTAGAACCTAGCGATCTATTGCTCATGACCCTAGTCCACACATGCAAGAGCCCAGTCCCCCTAATTATGGACTAGGACTTGATGAATAATGATGAACAACAAATATCCTAACTGGTACTGAGAGGTGGGGGGGTGAATCAGTACATATAAAAAATTCTCTGACAACTTATCATATTAAAATAATGCTTAACTGGTTGTCTTCATGTCTTCAGTACTAAACTTAACCATGGCAATACCGGTTAAACACAGTAAGACTTCAAACAACTTAAACCTTTAAAACTGAATACTTCAAATATAATTTAATACTTGATAACTACTTCACCCATACATATGTGCAAGTGTTGTATAAGTAATACCATAACCATTAGCTCTACATACATAGTCACTTAAACAAAGAATACTCAATCATCACATGAAAAATGCACAACTCATGACACAGATTTTTCACGTGGAAACCCAAATGGGAAAAACCATGGTGGGAATGAATACCCACAAGCTTGTTTTGAACTCTTTTGAAGTTTTCTCTATTAGGAGCCTAGTCTAGTTAAATAATTTACAATAAGGTTCTATTAGGAACCAATCCTATTAAAGATCACCTGGTTAAGGGATGGCTATATACCCTATTAAAGGTTGCCTTGCTAGAGGATTTAAAGAACTCAATGAACTTGAGTCACTTGGTTAGAGGTTTTACAATAAGATTTTTAAAGCTACCTGGAAAAGGGATTTTCCTTCTGTTGAAATGGTTAGAAGACAACAAGTAAAACTTCGATTTGATAACAACACTACATGCTAAGGCAGATCCTTTTCAATTCCTCTACTCTACAATCACACTCTATAGTTTTCACTCATTGGTCTGGTAGGTATCTCATCACTCATATACACACACAACTTTTGTCAACACTTACAATAACAAACATCATCACCCTTATAGACAATAATTAGGTCGATAACATAAACCCTAAACCCTAATTATTTAGGTTTACTATTACAAGCAGTCCAATCCTAACCGTCCAAACACATTATATAGAATGAAACAATTTCAAACAGATCGCAAGTCATTTTGCATCGTCCATTCTTCACCGCACATTGAAATCAGTAACCCATCATGCTTTCTTCTCATACCACTAAGAAGTATGTTCATTCTTGAGGTAGACATTAAATGCAGTCGATCTTCATATGCAAGATCCTCAAGGAAATCCTTCACGTGCACAAAACTGACATGTCATCTCAATCTCATCCTTATTTCTTAGCTAACTCATCACAAAATATCACCAATTGCATCGCACAAGCTAGATTGCCAAATCGAAAACCCTAGAGCTGAGACTACCAACTGATAGTCACACTTAGTGAAACCCTGACACCGGTTCACTAGATCTCTTCATACCGGTTCTCCAACTTGATCATCAATAACAACTTCTTCCAATCTTCATACAGGTTGACTTGTACTTATTGATATCAATGACAACATATATTATTATCATATTATCATACCGGTTCATCATATGCCAATAGGACCTTTAGGGTAAAACATAAACACAACGACATCACAACAATCACGTGAAGATTCAACAAGAAAATAATCTATAATCACAAAATCATTGTCACAACTAAAGCACACTATGAACCTTGAGATCAACACATAAACAAGAACCTTCACTAACAAAAGCATATCTATGAACAAGAGTAAGTTATACATTATTCTTACAAAAACATCCACAAATACATCATCAACAGTGAGGCACAATCCTCTCACTAGAGCTCTCAAAATGTATCCCTCAACAACAAGGTATTCTCCCTCTTGCTGGAGCTATGCAACACATAAGTGCAACCCTAAATGGTAAGGCACAAACCATCTTAATAGAGCTCAAAAAAGGTATGGAATGGTCAATAAAAAATCAAAGACATCTCTAAGAACATCAAAACATTCACCAAAAGCCTCTGGTACAAGCCCCATATCCATAAAAGTGAACAAATTGAGCAAATACTAACAAAACTGACAAGCAGGGCAGGTTAGCGCATCAAAGGACCAGCCTGGCACAACCATAGGCCAGATTAAAACATCCAAGGAAAAAATTAGTGCATCCATGGCTGATTGCAAAAATGATGTAAAATGAAGAAATTAAGTAACGAAAATGCCCAATTTTGCACATGGGCTCAGAAAAAGGACCAATAACGCTCCTAGAAGGTGCAGAATGATAACATAAGGCTAAAACAACACAAAAACATAACAATAAAATCACACCTATCGGATTTGACATCAATTCCCTACATCTCATTCACAAAACCAATAACAAACTACAGAGAATTACTCCATACTCACACAACAACTCAGGGAGAAGCGGGAGGAGAGGGAGGAGCGGGAGCTCAAATTTCAAATTTCCATCAAGGTGAGAACCTTGGTTCCAATGGTGAGAGCGGCAAGATCAATGGTGTTGGTCCTATGGACGATAAGGACAAGCCCCTAGACCTCCCAGTTTCGGTTGCTGACTCACAATCCAGTGGTACTCTATTTGTCATGACAGTGGATTCTTCAGGGCATCTGGGGGTAGGGTCCAATGGGGGGCCTATGCCACTTGTAGACTCCGTGGATAATGGGAGGGAGGGAAAAAATGGTCTTCCCTTTGGAAAAAATGGTTCTGTGTTGGAGTAGCCCCTGAGATAGATATGCCGGAACAGATTGATCTAGTTTCAAAACTGGGAACCTGGAAGCAACATATAGAATATGAAACTATTCCTTTTTCTTGTTTCTATTGTAAGAAGGTAGGACATTGGGCAAAATCTTGTCCAAAAAAGCAAAAGGTGGAGCCTAATCAGTTAAAACCTTAGATTGAAAGCCAGAATATGCCAGAGAAAAGGGTGTGGCAAGTTAAAAACATAGAAAATAAGGAAAAAATCCAAATCGCTTTTCTCCTTTGAGGGAACAAAAGGAAGCCTCAAACTCTATCCTCAGTCCCACTGTTCAGGAGGCTGCTGTTCAGGAGGCAGATAGGAATGAAGCAACCAAATCTAGTCCCATAAAGATTATGCAGAAAATGGATTTGAATGATCAAAATGATCCTCCAAAAGCAAAATATGAAGTGGTGGATGATACATATGAAAATCAGGCAGTAGAAGCTAGAGACTATCAACCGGAGGAAGGTGAGATCCCAGATCCACAAGTTGAAAGGGTAGACTCTTCTGTAGCCATACCTAGTTTTGAAATACAAGAAGCCCAAAAGTGTGCAATTTTGGGATTGAGTCTTTCGGATTCGGATCAACACTCAAGAACAGCAAACATTATTTCAACTGAGTCCAGAACTCCTAAGTGGGGTAATGAAGATGAAATTTCCAAAATCCTAACCATTCTGGAAGTGGCTCCTGTGTCAGAAATGGAATGGAAGCAACCTAAACATAGGAGTAAGAAAGCAGAAACACCCTCGATATCCTTGATTAGGAAATCTAGTAGAATAGCTCAAGTTGATGTGGGATACGTCTCCTCTTCCCCAGGGCGACCATCTAATCACAAAGTTAGAGACATGGAGGCCAGCAAGAACATAGCAGATGGAACTCAAAAAACTCTCAAGGAGCTGGGAATTGGTAAGTAACTATGAAGATAATCTCTTGGAATTTAAGGGGTCTTAACAATCCCCATAAACATGATATTATTAGGAATATGATTAGAGATAGCAATCCTGACAATTTTCTCATTCAAGAAACCAAAATGAGTAGAGAAAAAGTTGAATCTTTGAAGTTTTTCAAAAATGGTAAAATTAGTGGGGGAAGTTCTGAGGGTGCTTCTGGAGGCATTGCAACCATCTAGAATCTTAACACTGTTAAAGGCCAGGTCATTATTCAGGAAGGTAATTTTTCTTGTATTAAATTTGAGCATCTTAAAGATGGTTTTTCATGGGTTCTCACAAACATTTATGCTCCTAATACCTTAAAGGCTAGAAAATCTTTTTGGAAAAGGATAAAACAGGCTAGGGAAAGTTTCAAAAATCTAAGTTGGATGGTTATGGGGGATTTCAATACGCCTTTAAAAGAGGAGGAAAAATTTGGAGGCAGCCCGCCTCAGTTGGAAAGTAGAATGGCTCTCATGGATTTTATTAATTCTCTAGCTCTTAATGATTTGGAGATACAGGGTTGTAATTTCACATGGACAAATAGAAGAAATGGTAATGACCTTATTCAAGTGCGTCTTGACCGAACTCTTATTTTTGATGATTGGTACAGTTAGTATTTCTATTCTTTATCTGCACATATTCGGGTTGGTTCTGATCACTTTCCAATTACTCTTAATGCTGATTTGATCAACAGAAGAAAAAATTATCCCTTTAGATTTGAAAAAATGTGGACTCTTCACCCTGATATTAAAAAGTATATTAAAAAATGGTGGAGTATCCAAGTTGAGGAAACGACAATGTTCAAAGTGGTTAAGAAGCTCAAAAGTGTGAAGGACAACATCCGAATCTAGAATAAGAATATCTTTGGGAATATATTTGAGGCTAAGAGTAAAATTCAGGAAAACCTAAAAGAGATACAGGACCAGATCCAGAAGGATGGTTTTAGCACTGTCTCTATTGCTGAGGAGAATGAGATTCTTAAGAAATACCATGATATTATTACTAAAGAGGAAATGTTCTGGAAGCAGAGATCGAGATGCAAATGGCTCAAGGAAGGAGACAAGAATACAAGATTCTTCCATATGTCAACTATCAAACATAAAGCTGCCAACAGGATGAACAAGTTAGTTGTGGACAGTGGGGAGTTGGTCAAGGAAGATGAAATAAGGAATGAAGCTAAGAGGTATTTCTCGGACCTCCTTTCGAGGGATCAAAGTCTGGATGCTGAAGCTCAGTCCTCTTTTCTTCAGAACATTCCTCGTCTCATTGATGCCCAAAATAATGTTTTTCTCTCTTCTATTCCTTCCACCTTAGAAATTAAAAATGTTGTTTTCTCCTTTGATGGAAACAAAGCTCCTGGTCCTAATGGCTTCCCAATGCTATTTTTTCAAGAGTTCTGGGACATTATCGGGACTAATGTTGCCAATGGGGTTAAGGAATTCTTTGGGGCTAGAAAACTCTTGAAGGAAATAAATGGTACTTTTATTGCTCTTATCCCCAAGATTCAAGGTGCTGATTCTCTGGACAAGTTCAGACCTATTAGCCTCTGCAATTCCTTTTACAAGATCATTTCTAGGGTCCTGACCTCTAGACTCTTGTCTATTCTCCTGACTTTTATTAAACACCAGTAGAATGGGAATGGGTTTGTTCCTAGAAGACAAATTCTCGATTCCATTATTACTATTCATGAGAATATTCACTCTCTTGTTAAAGCGAAGAAGCAGGGTCTCATCCTTAAGCTAGATCTCTCCAAAGCCTATGATAGGGTGGACTGGTCTCTTCTACAGAAAGTCCTCACTGCTTTTGGGTTTGCCCCAAGAGTTGTGGATCTTTTATCCCAACTTACCACTACTACGTCCTTTGTTGTTCTTGTCAATGGTTCTCCTTCAACTTTTTTCCAAGCTTCGAGAGGTCTTAGGCAAGGAGATCCTATCTCCCCCATCCTATTCATTATAATGGTAGAATGCTTTGGACGGACCATGGAAAATTTGGTGCAGATAGGATCCCTTAAGGGTCTCCAACCTTCTTCTGCTGACCTTATTTGTTCACACCAGCAGTTTGTTGATGATACAATAATTATGGGGGATTCAAGCATCTCAGAAGCTAAAGTCCTGAAGAATACCTTGTGTAAATATGCTTCTGCAATGGGGCAGCTTATTAACTGGGCCAAAAGTGATGTCTTTTTCATTAATACTCCAAAGAGAAGACAACAAAGGATCAGCAGAATTCTGGAGTGTAAGATTGCTGACCTTCCTACTACCTACCTTGGTCTCCCCATGGGGATTTCCCCTCCTGATGCCTACTGGAGTTCGCTGGTTGATAAATTTCACAAAAAACTTGCAGGTTGGAAAGGGGCTCTCTTAAGTCAAGCCGGTAAGCTCCTTCTTCTTAAGGCTACTCTTCAAAGTATCCCCATTTATGCTCTTAGCTTATTTAGAATTCCAGTCAAGTATGCTGAAGCTATTGAGAAAATTCAAAAAAGATTCCTATGGTCTAGGGTGGAGGAAAAGCAAAGAATGTCCTTGGTGGCATGGGATCAGGTCTGCAAGCCAAAAAGCAAAGGTGGTCTGGGGCTTAGGAGGATTCGCACTTTAAATGAAGCTCTCTTGTCAAAACAAGTTTGGAGATAGTTTAACTCTGATTCTGAATGGTGCAAAATTTGGAGAAGTAAGTATTCTCTTCTGTCCTCTTCTCTATCTTCTTTTCTTAATTCGGATCTTAGTATAAATGGATCTCATATCTGGAATCATGTTTCTAAATGTAAAGAGGTGATTGCTAAAGGTGTGACATGGAAACTTGGAAATGGTAGAAAAGTGAGATTCTGGGAGGATCCCTGGCTTTTTGACAAACCCCTAATGGATTTATATGAGTGGGCTTCCCATGCCCCCTCTTGTATTGGCTCTTTTGGTACCTTAGTGGTAGATTACTGGGATGGGAACAACTGGTAGAACATTGATAGTATTCATCTCAGTCTCTCCAAGTTCAAAACCCAACTGTCTGCTATCTGGCTAAATAAGGAAGAGGATTCCCTGATCTGGAGATATAACCCCAAAGGTATCTTTATTGTATCTTCAATGTATGGTATCCTCTCCCCCTCCCCTCCTATGAATCCTTTTTGGTCTAAAGCTTGGTTAAAAGGGCTAACTCCTAAAATCAATATGTTCTTCTGGACTATTCTCCAGAATAAGATCCTTACTGTTGACAACCTTAAATGCAGAGGTTTTGCCCTTCCTAATAGGTGTGTGTTGTTCTTTCAAGAGGAAGAGTCAGTGGATCATCTTGCCCTCCACTGTTCTTTCTCAACCTCTGTTTGGGAAAGCTTCCTCAAAAGCTTTAGTCTTGCTTGGGTGTTTCCTAGTAACATTATAGATTTGTTCTCTTCCTGGCAAATTCATTGGACCAACTCTTTTCTGAGGTGTATGTGCCAGCTCTCTCTGCCTCACATTCTGTGGGGTCTCTGGAAGGAAAGAAACAACTGAATCTTCAGGGATGTGTCCTTAAATCAAGACATTGTTTTTCAGAAATATCAAAGGGCTATTCAGGAAAATATGGGAACTATGGAGGTCTCTTGTTACTCAAACAACTCTTTGGAGTCAAATATCTTAAGAGCTTGGAATATTAAGATCACTGATGGTCATAATATCAACCACAATAAAAGGCTTGAAGTTAAATGGCAAACCCCTCCCCATGGTTGGCTTAAAATCAATTTTGATGGAGCAGCCAAAGGAAATCCAGGGCCTTCAGGCTGTGGAGCTATTCTCAGAGACAACAGAGGCATTTGCAAAGGTATGGTTGCTGTTCCTATTGGCATTTAAACCAATCATAAGGTGGAAGCTATGGCAGCCCTTCAAGGCATTATTCTAGCCAAAAAATGGAACTGTACCCATTTCTGGATCGAAAGGGATTCGAACAATATTATTAAGTGTCTCAATGGGACCTCTCAGCCCTCTTGGTCAATCCACAATATAATTTTTTCTGCCATTGACATCATCAGAACCTTCAAAAAATGCCACATATCCCATATATATCGGGAGGCCAACTGTTCTGTTGATTGGGCTGCAAACATGGCGGTGAAGAATGATACAATAACCATGTGGACAAGTGAGAGCGGTCTTCTCAGAGATGTAAGACAAATCATAATAAATGAAAGATATCGAAGTACCCCAAAGAATCTTGATTGACAAGGCAATTATAATATGTACTGAAGCAAGCACTTCGAGTTACTTCGATAATGAGGGAATTACTCATTATAACATCAAAGTTAGAAGATCGTGCATTATAACTTATCAAATCATTAATGCTACGCACACTTTCTGGGCTTTTGTTTTAGCTTCGAAAAGCTTTCTATTTCACTAGCTCTGTAACCTGAGCTTGACTATGAGAAATGACACCATGGGTGGAAATAGGAGAAGATATGAGCCAGGAAGCTGCAAGGAGTGGAAACAGAATGAAGAGGTGTGGGAGATTTTGTAGAAGGGCAGTCTTTCAAGCTTCCTTGAGAGACTCCATGGCCGTGATGGAAAGATAACCAGCTTCTTCTGCAAAAATTGGAAGAAGGGCAAGCTTAAAATGGGCGACCAACTGGTGCAATTTCTACAGGGATAGGAAGGTCAGCAAGGAAGCCATTGAAAGGTACCCGGTCATAAAGAAAGAGAAGAAAAGACTAGTAAAGTTGAGCAAAACCTATTTCCTGCCTAGGGCTTTTGCAAAGCCCTGGCGGGAAATTCTCTTTGTTTTAATGAGATATATAACTCTAGATGGCACGTTTACGAAAGTATATGGATATCACTTTGTCCTCTTAAATAATTTTAGGCATAACGATAAGGTGAATTTCCCTTATTTCTTGCTCTGTTCTATGAATGCATCCCTAAAAGCATATAAATAAAATCCTCAGGGTGACACTGCAATGCACCAGGGACTTATGGTCCTCATTTATGATCATCTAAAGGCCAGTAAAATCAATTGAATGTAGCTCTCTATGGATTTGAAAGAAGAAATGTCTGATTCTGATTTCTCAGAGGAGGAGGATTCAGATAATGATTCCTCGACTGAAAATGAGGTAAGCTCTGACAACTCAGAGTATGAGAGGAGCAAGAAGAGGAAATCAAAACCCTCTTCTTCTAAGGGTAAAAAACCCCAAAGCAAACCCTTGATTAGTATTTCTTCGGAAGAAGAGGACTCTAATTTCCCTGAGGAGAAAAAGAACCCTAAGGGAGTGCTAAAGGAAAAAAGTAAAATCCAAGCCCAACTCAGGAAGAAGAAAAAGAAAACAGAGGAGACTGGCAAAGATTCGGAGGACACAGGCAAGGAGCCGGAAGAGGACAAGCAAACAAGAACCCTGGTAGCTGAACAAAGCCTGGAGATGGAGACTATGGAGGAGACCCTCAAGGCCGCTGATACTATTTCTACCCTCCATATTGCTAAAGATGAACAGATAACCCCTAGTAAAGTTACTCCTTCTCCTGGTCCTCACCCCGAGGCCTTGAAGGGTTTTATAAAAACCATTGAATGGCTTATTGATGGGAATAAGAATACTGTGAATGAATACAAAAAACTCTGCAACAGAGTCATGATCTTGGAGACCATTAACATTGGAGAGGGGAACACTATGGCCAATTATATTGAAGATTTGAAGAATACAATTGCCAAAGTGGAAAACATCAAAGATGCCTTTAATCCCCGGTTTAAGAAAATTGAAAAGGAGATACAAGACAAAAAAACCCTGGAGGAAACTAATGAAAAAACACTCTCGGATATAGCTGCCAAAGTGGACAAGATAGAGGAGTGCCTCAAGAACATTGCGGAGCAGAGTCTCAGCATTCTAAAAATCTCAGCCAACAACACCCATACCCTCATCAACAAGTTCGATGATGAAAAGGAAACCCAAGAAATTGACCTGGATGTAGAAGGAACCGGGGAAGCCCAAGGTCCCAAAACTCACACCCATGGAAAGAAGAAGGAAAAGAAAGTGAATAAGGACCTAGAGGAGCTAAAAGCAGTTGGGGCGACCTATTATGAGTTGGTGACTAAGGCAGAGGAGCTGCTGAAGAAAATTACTATGTAGTGTCTCCTTGGGTTCTTTGCTGTTTTTTGTTGTTTTGCTTTTTTTTCTGTTCACTGGTTTTTTGGACCAGTCGCTTTGTATGTGGACTCTATTTTCTCAGCTTTTTATTTTAACTATGGTGTAAAGGTTTCGGGTCCTTAAAACCTGTTTTTCAATCAATCAGAACTCAGGGAGATGTCAAGAAACATAATGAGGTATAAAAAACCAATGCAAAGACATTCTAAAGGCCAACAAGACCACAAGGAAGGGGAATCTCAAACAAATATTTCAGACATATATACTCTTGACAAAACTCTATTTCTAGAATTACCTTCTATAATTACCAATAGCACTCACATACATATTTATATTTGCATTAATCATTTCACCAACCCAAGAATGAAATCTTAAAGCACAAAAATATTCCACACAAACAATATTTTAACAAACACATAGAAAACAATCTTTTTATATTAGAATGCAGAGGGAGAAACCGAAGCTCCAACCTGGAGATCGCAACCAAGGCAAGAAATCAACTTGATGAAGAGCAAACAAAATCCCATGAATCCAACCATGCAATCTTCAAATTCAATCAACAAATCTTCAACAATCCAAGCTTCAATCAAGAATCTAAAACCTTCAATAAAAAATTTCAGAGATGCCAACCCCATCAACACACTACAAAAACCAATAAATATTAAAATTAAATAAAAACTATAGGAATGCATTGACGAATACAAATATTCTATAAAACTATATATTATACCTACTTTGCATGAATTCGAGGTAAGTATTATTTAGCAATATTATTTACTTACCCCACTCAAAATCACCCAATAGAAATAAGGGGTAGGTAACTATATATTATATATCCGGTAATCAATAGTAACAAGATAATAATAATACAAACACTAATAAGAAAATAGTAAATCAAACCCAATAATAATTCAATAAATTAAATAAATGAAAGCCAACACAATTAAAATCCAATCAAATATTAAATCAAACCAACATAGGAAAATAACATTAACAATAAATAATTAATAAATAATCAATTCAAACAATAAATCAAACTCAAAAACGTTAATCAAGCCAATATAAATAAATATTAAAGAATCAAACAATAATATCAATACTATATAACAAATTAATTTAAACATTAATAAATTACATTAACCAACTATTAATTAATTAATAAATACATACTCACAACACCTCAAGCAACTTGGCATAGGGTCGTACAACAATACAAGACTCTAACCACCAACTTGTGCCACAACACAAACTGACAAGGTAGACAACTTCAGTCTAGTGTATGAAGAGGGAAACACATGCCATCTCCAACAACTTGCCATTGGGATAAAGACACACTCAAACTTGTGAGACCAAGTAGAGTCGATGTCTAGTACTTGCAATCCTGCATCCACCACTAAACACAATATAACATATATATACAATGATCTGGCAAGTGATAGAGAATCACAATGTCATATCATGCTCACATTGAGTGGTATGACATCATCCCTATCACAAAGACATTAGAAGACAATCACAATCATTGTAGCATCAACTTAGTCATCATAATCATAGAGTAGGGTTAGCGTAATCATAATGTAATCAAAATCCCATAAGCAATATGATCCATCATAAATAATGAGCAAATATAAACCATCAAATATAAGTCCATCATCAATATAGTATAAGGTGTATCAAACATCCACATAAGTCATCAAATAGCATATGTCCACATAAGGTATCTAGCATCATCAATATCAATAGAGTCATAATCATGAATCAAAACATCACATAAGAATCCATATATGTCTATTGATGCATAAATCAAAATGTGAGTCTAGGAGGGACACTATAGTATTTATTTAATATTGGGGAAAGTAATTCAATAAAGTACCCAATATTAGATGTGATTTTAATGGTTAGTTAGCCCAAAGTATTAGCACATGGTTTTGTAGCACATTGTTTTGATGTAATACAACTTGGTGGTTTTGTGAGAGCTTGTGTCTATAAAAATAACTACATGGGCAGTTGTTTGTGGAAGCCTGGTTAGCATTTGTGGAGGTTGGAAGCATGACATGGGATATGTGGTTACATGCTTGTTCACATGAAGTGCTTGTTGATAGTTGGGATTTTGAAAGCTTTCATGGTTGTATTTGTAATGTTGCATTGTTGATAATACATGGATGATAGATACTTTTGGAGGCTGGGTTTTTCTCTCATGAGGGTTTTCCTAGGTTATATTTTTGTGTCACTTTTGATGGGTATTTTGTCTATTCTTTGCTTATGTATTTTATGTTTTTATTTGATTGATTTCTCAATTGGGTTACCTGGAAATTGTCATATGTATGGTTACAAGTTTCCTTTCAGTAGTACAAGAGCTATAGTTTAAGGTGTTAGAACCCTAAGAGTTGAATCCATGAATACATGTAAGAATAAAAGAGAATAAAAGATATGAGGGTGTTGTAGGTTGTTTATTGTAGATCTAAGGGTTTCGGGTTTTCTATTATGACAGATTGTTTGGAGATTTGGGGTTTGAAAAATATTGGGTCAAATGGGTTTTTTGGATATGCATTTAAATGAGGGTTTTTTTTGGGGGGGGGTTTGCAAAAATGGACCGCGCATTAGATCCAAGTTGGCCGAGTGATGAATTTTGATATAAAATTTGAGCCCTTTTAGCCACAATTGAAAAAAATGTAAATACTTTTTTGGTATCACAAACTGACAATTGTTATATTTAATCTATAGAAAATAAGCAATTAAAAAATTTGGAAAATCCCATTGGATTAATGTTTCCGACAAATTTGAAATAAATATATAAAAATGACATGGGTCAGTGTTTTTTAAAAAAATTATTATTATTTGTTCAGGATTGGTGGGGTGGTCCACAAACCACCCCTCCACTCCCTCGTCCCCTCACGTATGGGTTGTCACAGTCTATGTCAGTCATGTCAACTTGACTTGACTTGAAACAAACTAACGTGAAATATACTTTCTAATTAAGTACTTTATAAGTATTTCAACTTAAAATTATTTAATCTTTATTTTCCCTCACCCTTTTTATTAAAGTTTTGAAATTAAATGAAATTTAAAGTGGGGTGGGATCCACATGAGCAACTTTGCATTTTTGAATTTTAAGAAATGAAATTCGTTTAAAAAAAGAAGTGGGGTCCATTTCATTTGAAAATTTGTTTTATGGTGTAATTGGTTGTTTTTTTCCAAACGAGCATAACTTTCACCCAAAGAGTCATATTTTTGACTTCCTATACTTGTTGGAAATATGGTTTCAAGAAGTACTTTGTGGTATAAGTTGGTTTCCTGATTTTTCCATTTTGACATGTTTTTAGAGCTTGGAAGCCATATGTTCTTTGTTACACACTTTGGTCATAACTTTTAAATATGAAATTGGTTTTTCAATTTTGAATAGGCATTGGAGAGTGTGTTCAATCTACCACATGGTGGTGCTTTTATTTTATTACTTTGATTAGTATGGAGAGTTATGTGCTTTATTGATCACTTGTAGATGCCTTAGATTAGAGGTGTGATTGTGTGAGCATCCAGCTGAGTCATGAGGTGAAACCTTGAGAGAGTACATGTTTTATGAGATATTTATGATGCTATAGTTAATTACCGGATTTACTACTCCTTTGTACATTTTTACAAGTGCTTTTTAGAGTTGGACTCTGATGGTGACAAGTACATAGGTTGTTATTAGTTTGAGTACATGGTTGGACATGTTTTGAGTTTAGGATTTTTGTGTGGGTGATAGTTGGATGTAGGTACAATATTGGTAATGATTATGGTGTCATGGTTATGTAGGTACATATTTTGCATTAACACGACATAGTCATGTTTGTTTTGATTTGGTGGGGATTTGGTTTGATGCTAGGAGGTTGTTCTCATCTCCTTGATGCTTATTTGGTTCCTTGACTATGGTACTTGAGTGTGGACATGTTTGTCAAATTAGATCGGATGTTGATTTGGTATTTTAGTCATGTGGTCTACAGGATTATTCTCTTTGATATCTCAGTTTGCAGGTTACTGATGTGATGATGAGTTTGCATGTTTTATTGATTAAATCGTCAAGCTATGTAGGTTGTGGATTAGTTATCCATTAACTTTCAATGACATGACTCATTATGGATTGTCTATATCCATGTGATCGATTCATTGTTGATGCATACTGAACCAAGTGAAAACCAATGCAAGGTTAGATGGTTAGTTTAAACTCAAATAAACATAAAAAACCAAATAAAGTATAAACCAAGCTTCTTATACCTTGCAAGAGAGAGTTCTCTCTTGTTCCTTTGATTGAGATATTGGTGAATCCAAGGATGTGCCCCTCCTTGACTTATTTGGATTAGCTCCTTCATTGGGACGTGGATTGCTCTCCACACACAACAAGATTGGTTGGATTTGGATTGGATTTGAATGATGATGGATATGGATTAGATGAGAGAAGATTTGGGCTTTATGATGTTATGATGGATGATTTTGGATCTCAAATGGACAACATAAGATTAGATGAAAACTAGATGATTTGTGAGGAGATGAGACTCCAATTTATAGATTGGAGGAGGCCAAAATGGACGGCCAAGATTGATTTTGGGATGAAGGGCTGAGATCGATTTGAGAGGGAGCACATGGATTGAGAGGAAAAGGTGTGGAGACGAAGAGATATGCCATAAAGGTATTTCTTGTCTCCACACCTCTCAAGGTTTATGGGGAAGATCTCTGAAGTTCATTGGAAAGAAAAAAAGGAATATAAAATTCCTTGGGGGGATGGAGGAGGAATTAAAAATTCCAAAATAAGAGGATGTGTGGGAATACTAAATGGATAAAGGAATTAAGAATTCCTTGGGAAGAGGATGCATGGAGAGAATAAAAGAATTTGAATTTATTTGAAAGGATCAAGGTGATTAGGGATGTGCAAATGATTAAGGGGAATTATTAGGTGGCTTAATGAGGGATTAGAGAGCAAGTGGGAAAGTTAGGAGGATGTGACATGAGGAGAGAGAATGAGTTGATGAATATGAAATTGGAGAATAATGATAAGTATGATTAAGGAAGAATTAATTAGGCTAAGTGGAGATTAGGGAAAGTGATTTGTAGGAATAACTTTAGTTAGGTTAATTAATTAAAATTAATTAAGTGGGTTTTAGAAGAAATAATGGTTGAGGTGACTTTAGAAGAATAGGGAAATAATTAATTTATTGATAAATTAATTATTGGACTATGGTAATAAGATTGATTAAATTTAATTTAATTAACCTTAAGAAGAAGGGAATTAACACAATAAAACCGGTTAATTATGTTGACATGCTTAATTTAATTAATTTTAGGTTTCTACACATACTTTGTTAGTTGGCCTTGTTTATGATCATGTGTGCATTGGTATGCTTGTTTTGAGATGAGAGGATGGATGATGTTTAGAGTACCTGGTTATTTGGATTTGGGACTTGTAGCATGAGGTTTATCATGATGTCATGATAGCTTGGTTATTCATTTCTTATATTTTTCAGTGGGAGCTTTTAGCAGTGATGAGTTGGTGTTGTAGGAGTGATTCCTAATTGATGATTTGTTGGCAGTTGTGCATATCATCTTGGCTTGGAGTTCATGGATACACTTGATAATTATTGATTTTTTAGTTTTATGTGTGTATAATTGGATGATCTTCATTTAGGAGATGTTTTGCATGATGCTACGTGTGACTCAGTACCACAGTTTAGTGGGAGTCATTGGTAGTGATGTGTATTCACCATTGGATGGTAAATGATCTCCTTAGTGTGCAGATGTTGGAAGATTCCTTAGATCTTGTTGTCATAGAAGGTTCTTTCACATTTGTATGTACATTGGTAGGAGATGGTTATCTTCATGATATTTGAGGATGCAGACATCTTGGAGGATTCATGGAGTCCTAGATTGAGGTGAGGTTTATTATTTCATTTGACACATTATCCTTGTTTAATAGGATAGTTGATATTATGTCATGGTTTACTCTTGATTACTGATATAGATTTTTGGCATGATATTGTTATGTGATATGTTTATATAGAGCATGTTTCTCCTTTGAGGGGATGGCCAGATCATGTTGTCATGTTTATATTCTTGATTTTGCAGTTGGAGCTTTGCCACTAATCTTGGTAGTTCTTTTTGTATTGGGTACATGGTCATTTTATTTGTTACTTCATGATGGTGCCATGTTGCATTTGGATTTTGGCATGGATTTATTGGTTATAGGTACTCATGGAGACATAGGTGATGCTAGTATTCTCTTATGATATGGACATGTGTTGAGACAGTTGATGGTTTTAGTAGGAAGACCAAGGAGCATTCATTTGGTATGGACTTGACAGGATATTATTCTTAGTGTGAGGCATGATGACTTGGATAACATGATGAGCATTCTCATTCCCCACTCTTGGTCTACTCGAAGGTTTACTACTTGATATGTATTGCCCATTGTTCCTTTCAAGTGCATTATGTTTATGCTTATCTTTCATAGATATGGATGTTAAGCTTTGGATATATGGTTAGTTCTAGAGGATTCAGTTGGGAGATGTTTGACATTGGTTATCTCCTTATGCATTTGAGTTGTTATTATTATAACATTCACTGATGATTAAATTTGGGAGATGGTTTATTGGTCTTATTCTCGTAGATCGAGAATGGTATTGGTTTAATCTTCTTGGTTATGAGTGGCTTACATCCATGTTTTGAATGGGTTTGGGTGTTGTTATGGATTTTCATTTGGGTTTTGTGGAAGAGATCATACTTGACACAATTTCCATTTAGAGGTGTATGTAGAAGGACATGCTATAAGTTTTGATTTGCAATGTTTCTCTCTTTGGTCTTGGTTATCTTCTTGGATGTTCAGTTTCACTTTATATTGGATTTAAGGTTGTTTGTAGTAATATGTTCAGTAGTTTGTGTTCACGTGTTGTCATGTGGAGGATGACATGGAGATTCCTTTATCTCTCTTTCTTTTGTTGGTTATGGAGAACATGGGAGAGTATGGGAGAGTTGTGGTGAGAGTTGTAATTGCAAGTTATTCATATTATTATGGATTTTCCTTGATAGTGCATGGTTATGGTTACACTTTCTATGTGATGATATTAGTGTATTTATTTTAGATTTGACATTACCTATGTAGTGAGAGTTTCTAGGTGTGTATGTGACAAGTATCACACTTGGAGCTTACAATTGCATGTTATAGGCTATATGTGTTGATGATATGAGATTCACTTGATATGTTGTATACCTTGGAGGTATGGATAGTTGGATGTGTTAGCACTTGTTGTGGATGCTATTTCAGCTATGGTTATTGGTTCTTGATAACTACCTTTACACTTGATACCTTTGGATTGAGTGTTTGTGTTTGGGATATCAGTTGAGGCGGGACTTATATTTTGTTGTGACATATTACATATGGATTTCCATTTCAATGGTCTCTTTTATGTCCATTGGAAATATCATGGTGGAGGGTGAGAGAATTGATGTATGAGATGGTGGTCACTTTGTTTCTTGTTGTAAGTATCTTCATGGAGCACTTGGAGCACCTTGTTTCCTTACTAGTATATGTGGCTAGAGGGATTGTTCCCTTATTCATGATGCAGTTACTTAATGCTCCTTATGAAATGTATACAACAAGTGGGAGAATGTTGGTAAAATAGGTGTTATACACCTTGAATAATAATGTATAATTGTAATATTTTATTTTATTATGTGAGTTGCACATGGACATGTGAAGTGTAGAGATTCTCTTAGAATATTCTTAGGGCCACTTGATGAGTTGTATTGTAACATTGGGATATATTATATTGTATTTATTTAATATTGGGGAAATTAATTTCATAAAATACCCAATATTAGATGTGGGGTCAATGGGTAGCTAGCCCATGGTATTAGCACAAGGTTTTGTAGCACATGTTTTGATGTAATACCACTTGGTGGTTTTGTGGGAGCTTGTGTCTATAAAAGCAACCACAAGGGTTGTTATTTGTATAAACTAGGTTAGCATTTGTGTAGGTTGGAAGAATGGGATGAGATGTGTGATTGAATTCTTGTTCACATGGAGTGCTTGTTTATATTTGGGCTTTTGAAAGATTTCATGGTTGTATTTGTGATGTTACATTGCTGATAATACCTAGATGATAGATACTTTTGGAGGTTGGGTTTTTCCCTCATGAGGGTTTTCCTAGGGTATATCTTATGTCAACTTTGATGGGTATGTTGTATATTATTTTTATATGGATTCTATGTATTTATTTTATTGATTTGTTAATTAGACTATGTGGAAATTATCATATGTATGGCTGCAAGTTTCCTTTCAAGTCAAACCCCATGTTAGTGTTCTTGTATCCATAACAACAATGATGATTAAAAACTAAGATCAACCCTAGTAGGGTAGAGGATAAATCATAAATCAATGTTGAATTGATAATATTATACCTTAAGATTGACAATGGTGGTGATGAATTTCTCTTTAGACAAGTCCTCCAAGTGTTTATGCAATAACATGAATAAATCATAACATAATCACTTGTGAAATCATACTTGAAGATATATCATTGTTGTATCTTGATTATCCTTGTACTTAAACTACTCTTTTATTATAATTATAGGTTCTTGAATTCTTAGATGGGTTTGTGAATGATAAATGATTTCCTTATATAGTGTACTCAAGGTATTTATAAATTTAGGTTGACTTCCAATAGTCAAATGAAAATATCAAAATAGGATCACGAATGGTAGGAACCGACACTTGAACACATTTCAATTTGGGACACTTTTGGGACTAAAGCAGGGCCCTATTCCACTCAAAATGGGACTAGAAAGAGTGATGGCAGAGCACCAGGGTCCAATACATATGATCTAGTCTCAATCTTAGCATGTGTCAATCATTAGAATATCAGTACCAAATAGGCTTGAAATGACCCAAGAGAGGACACACTAATGCAGGGCCCCAAAATAGAGTGTTATTTTATAAAGGGATAAAATTTACAACACTACATTTAACCCCCACTTTAGCAGGAGTATGAACTTACACTCCTACTTGCAGTAAAGTAGAGATGAAGAGATAGAGAAAATAAGAGCAAGACAAACTAGGTATATGATAACACTAAATTAAGAGAATCAAGACCCCAAGCTTAGGATCCTATTAATCCACCACAAAACATTCAAATATACACATATACAAAGAATTATTTTTTAAAGAAAACAAAGATTCCAAGTATACTAGGTGAAGACAGTTGGATGTAAAAGTTACCTTGAGCACCAATATCATTCTCAGAATGTTATTAGAAGAGAACAAGTGGACTTCTAAAAAGAGATAAGAGAATATTTTGATTGATGAGACAAGGGTCCATGGGATGCCAACTAGCAATATGGCAATAATATTTCTCTAATACCAGTTTAGTGCAGAATAGGAACAATACAAGCTATGACAACCTATGCAAGTCAGTTTCTCATAATACCTAGATTGCATGGAAGCCCAAGGGTAGAGGATACTTCCAACTTGCTCCTATTCAGCTCTTCACACCACACTCTTGATACAAGACTTTAGACACTATCACTCAAGATTCCTTCTATTATCTCACAAGACCTCTGTTAATATTAGATGGAGGCCAAAAGGTAGATAGATTCTGACCAGTAGGTGTAAGTTATAGGTTTTTAATGATCAATAGGTGTAGGTGGTAGGTGTTGAATTACTGGTGGATGGTAGTACTGGTAGAAGGTAGGGTAGAAAAAGTAGGGATCTTTTGGAAGGTAGTGAGAGTGGAATCGTGTACCCTAATATTTGCAAGCTCATGTAGGCCCTTTACAGTTTATTTAATAATTTCTAAAACTTTTCTATGGCTCACTATTTACTAATTTATTTACTATAACTTTTTGTATACCCCAAAACTGAGAACAATCCACTTAACACCCATAAGTGGCTATAGGGATCTTGCTTTTTACACAAGTTTTGTATTCTATTGTGAGACTTCACATGGCTGATATCATGGCTTTTTTAGACAGGGTTGCATCCTGCAATCAGATATTAACATGGTTGAATTCACAACATAGAAAATCCCTTGTGCCAGTTGAGATGGGATCTAGGTGGTAAAATATTATTTAGAAGAGGTTAAAAAATATCCTCCCAATCTTCTGGTCTCTTATGGAATGCATGGATGATTCTGATTTGTTCTTTGCCTCTTACAAAGTCCCATTTTGTGTGGATAGCTAGTTTAGAAGGAAATAAGCTTGGCATTACATCCTCAATCATTAGAGGTGAAAACCATGGATATGAGAGGCGATATAATTCAATCCTTGGGAGAAAATATCCTTCTAGTTCAACAAAATAATCAACCATTCCTTCAAAAATGGCATGAAACAAATTTCCATGTATGAGATTAAAGAATTGTCTCATATCAGGTGGAAAGCCTAGGGTAAATATATCTACATAATATTCAAACTCACTTTGCAAGAGAGTGATATTATTAATTATTCTAGACTTACAACATTTAAGGAAATTCATTTTTTTTGGATTGGTCCAACATAAGGATTGAAACCTTGTAATTTGTATATCTATAGAAAAATGGTTCCTGAAAGTGAAAGCAATTGGAGCATATGATAACCCAAATGTTTCTAAGAACTTTTCTTCTTCTTCTGGAGAATGAATCCTTTGGTCATGATATTCTAGGATGAGTCTTTTGATATCTCACAACCATTTGTCTAAATTCCATACTTTGACAAGTGAAGTGATAATTTGCAATGGAAGTTCTATAATACTCCCATATGATAATTCCCAATGGGGTATTGAATCACCAACTTGAATTTGATTAGTTGTTGCCAGTTCTCTGGATAATGAATCTGCAAGTGGATTATTTTCCCCTTTTATCCATTCAATATTAAAATCATATCCAATAAATTCAAAATACCATCGGGCAATTCTCCCTTGTGCAATGTCTTTATTAGGTTTCTTCTTCATAAGGCTCCTCATAGCTTGACTATCTGTCCTTACCACAACATGCTCTGGTTTGAATTTCTCAATTCCTTTTTTAACAGAAAGAATCTCTTTTTCATAAATGTGATATCGAGATTTTGTATCTATAAATGTTCCAAATCGGTAGCCACAAATCTGTTAGATAGTTCAGATAACCAGAAGACAACTGAGAGGCGGGGGATGATCAGTTGTCTAAGATTACAAGAACATTCATAAATTAAAACTTTAATATCGGAACCCAACACAATAATACCAGAATAGAAGTTAAACCAATTAAGCATAAACAGTAATCACAGAATAAAAGCCATCCACATAACACCAAGATTTGTACGTGGAAAACCCAATAAAGGGAAAAACCATGGTGGGAAGCCTACCCACAGTCAGATAATACTTCTACAGTAAGTATGTGAATTATAATAAAGGGGCTTGCACTTGCAAAAAGGCCAATAGCTTAGATCACACTGCTCATCACAAAAGGGGCCTCACTGACTATATATAAATCCAGACAACAATCCAAAGAAGTGTTGAACTACAAAAGATAGCATCTCCTATGCCAGAGTACAGTTCCTGTTAAGCTCAATACCAGAGGACTAAATCCTCTTACATAAACCCAATTCAATCTCCAATGATCAACCAACTCTTTTGCCTGAATGATATTACATTATTCACACATTACATTCCTTGACCATGAACTCTTACATTAACCATGATGATCTACAATGAGATCTTACATCTATTTATACAAACCCTAGACCATAAAAAATCAGGTCGGACACCAGATAATAAACCAATTACATAATTACAAACCATGTCGGCCTTAGACCAAACAAGCAATATCAACTCATAAGACATCCCAGAAATACATCAATAGGTCCTTTCCACACATTACATTAAAGTTGGTCCATAACCTAGATCAACCGGGACCAAGTATAGGTCCACATGCTTCAACAATGATCTCCATATGCCAAGTCTCGAATATGATCACCAACAACATCCTGAAACTCCATCAGAAGCTACACCAACACCACTTGTGCAAATCATCAAAGATCTCCATCAAAATCTCTACCAGTGAAACCCTCACTGAAATAAAAAACCAATCTTCTAAGCAAGTAGGATAGCATCCAATCACCAGACCAAAACCAACTGACCAAATACGAGTATAAGTATCATGAACAAGCCAATTCCATCACCAGACTATATCAGAGCCTACCAAATCATACTGGATCCAAGTTAACTAGAAACCACTTAACCTACCGGGACCAAAAGGGTGCCAGTAAAGCATCCAAACAGCTAGTGTTGACATCAATGACATAACATCAATGCAACACATAATCAATTCCACCAAATGGCCAACAAAATATTTGTCCTTTTATTTGGAAATTCGTATATCAACACAGTAGACCATGTTGTTTCAGAAGCATCAGTATATAAAATCAGTGGATTACTCAAGGCTGGAATCTGAAGATTGGGTAGGCTTTGGCATTTGGTCTTGATTTGGTGGACTTCTTTTGTAGTTTGACGATTCCATCCAAAAGATGATTCCTTGAGTTCATCTTGAATCTTATTCCTGTCTTTTTCCAATTCCTTATAGAATGGTGCCACATAATTCAAACACCCAAGAAACCTCTAATTTTTTTTTTAATCTATCAATACATCTGGAAATTCTTGGATTCCTTTAAGCACATGGGGCTGGAGCTTCATTTTTCTCTTATCTAAGTGTAACCCATGAAAATCTATTTATTTTTGGCCAATCACCATTTTCTTTGCTAATAAGAAAATTCCATTTTTCTTTATTTCTATATACAATTTTCTCAAATGCTCAATATGGTCAGAAGCATTATCAAAAAAACAATTATATCATCAATATAGACAACAAAAAATTCTTTTAGGTGCTTGAGAGTTTGGTCCATTCTTCTTTGAAAATATGTTGGTGTAGTACATAATCCAAATGGCATAACATTCCATTCAAATAAACCTTGTTGTATTGAGAATGTTGTTTTATACCTATCTTCTTCCTTGACCTTGATTTGCCAGAATCCTGATTTACAATCAAACTTTGAAAAAAATTGTTTATTTGTTGCTCTTCTAATCAAGTCTGAATTGAATGGTATGGGCTAATTGAATGACAATATAATGTCATTAAGTGGTTTATATTAATGAAAAATATCTTTTTACCTCTTTCTCGATCAACTCTTTTATTTAGTAAAAATGTAGGACATGGAAATGGGATTTTACTATCTCTTATGAAATTTCCTTCTAGCATCTCATTTAAATGTTCATCCATTTCTTTGACTTCAATGAAGCTTAGTAAATATACAAGTTCATGGGGTCTAATAGACATGCATTCTTGTTTATTTTAATATCACATTCTTCTTGTTCTGAAGACCAAAATTCTATGGGATTCATGCTACAACAATCTTTCTCATATCTTTCTCTAATTTTAGCTAATTATTTTCCATTCTTATCTTCTAAAGCCTCCTTTTCCCATTATTTTGTAGAATTCTTCTCTAATCCTTCCAATCTATAAGTAACTATTGGATAGGTTTGCTCATTTATGCTGCTAGGATATGTTGTTGTCATTGATGTCAATATATTCATGTGATTTATTCTGGTGTGATTGGGAATATTTTTTGATCCGGTTTTGTAGTTTGGTTTAGTTGATCACTGTTTTGCCGAGTCTGGTATTTCGTGTGGTATATTCTGGTGTGATCAGATCTTGTGCTGAGACTTTGGGATATTGTTTTGGATGGTTTTATGTATCTTACTTTAAGATGGTTCATGATTTGGTGCTCCACAAGTTATCTTTCTTCATGACACTTGTTGACTCATTGTGTTCTTGAGCTTTTTGGCATTGATAGATGAAGATTTGAAAAGTGGTGTTGGTGCAACTCTTCCAAATGATTCTAACGTACTTGATAGTGTTTCATAGTCATGTTTTATTTGTTTTGGCAATCTGCATTGATCATTGTGTGAGTTTTTGGTGGTTTTCATCAACCGGTATTGATTTTTGTGTTATGTGGTATTTCTGGTGGTGTAGCGTGTTGCATTTGATCTTGGCAAGATTTCTGATGGAGTTGATCATTTGGGAATTTGAATTAGGACCATGCTATGCTATGTAAATTATTATATTAGTCTAGTGGTCGATCCTTGTATCATGTGATATAATTTTGTAATTAAGGGTTGAGGGTTTAGCCGACCTTGTTATCAAGGTTGATGAATTGTATATATAGGTGAGTTATTCATATAGTTTGGGTGTTGGTATTGTGTCTGCATTATTAGAGAGATATTTATGTGCAAACAAGTGATTTATCTTTCAATGTTGGGTTTGAGGTGAGATTGGTGTTATAGAGAAGACAACTATGCTTAACCAGAACTGCAATCAGGCATTTGGAGATGCTATTCTTTTAGTTCATTTCTTCTGGATTATAGTCCAAATCATATTGTAAGTCAGTGAGACTTTCTTGAGGGTTGTAGCCTTTTGGGAAAATATCTTTTTGAGCAGTGAGCTCTAGGCAGTGTGCCTGAATGCATGTGCATTCCCCATTGTAATATTTTCACATACTACTACAGAGTATCATCTTACTGTGGGTAGGTTCCCACCGTGGTTTTTCCCTTAACCGGGTTTTCTACATCAAAAACCTTGGTGTTGTGTGTTGTGTTGATATGTCTATTGATGTATTTTGTTATATCTATTGTTATGGTTAAATTTTAATATTATGGTGAAGATGGATTCACCCCCTCCCCCTCTCAATCTTCCTTCTTGGCTACTGCTAAAAACTGGTATCAGAGCTAGATCCTTTGGTAGAAGCTTAATCACTTGAGGAGATCTGGGATGGCAGATCAAGGTAATCTTTTAAAGAAGGACAGTATGGGGTTTGATGGAAGCAACTATACTATATGGAAGAACCAAATGGAGGTGCACCTAAAATGTCTTGGAGAACATTACTGGAAGATTACAAAGAATCCTTATGTTGTTCCTCAAAATGGACCATCTACTCCGGATGAGGTTAAGGAAGCATAATATAACATCAGAGTGAAGGAAGCATTTCTTAGTGCCCTGATTGATTTAGAGATGAAAAATGTTATGGGACTTCAGACCACACATGAGATTTGGGAGAAGCTTGAGATCCTATATGAAGGTGACAAATAGGTGAAAGTTGCTAAGTTGAAGAGTTTGAAAGGAAAATATGAGACATTGAAGATGGAAGATGATGAGGACATACATTATTTTATGACTAAGGTGAATGACCTTGTCCTAGGTATTAGATGTGCCGATAGAAAAGATGAAATTTTTTCCAAGGTACTGAGGTCTTTGCCTCCTACTTATAAACACAAGGTTGTTGCCATTGATGAGATCCAAAGTGTGACTATAGTGAAAAGAGATGTGTTGGTTGGAAATCTTGTTGCATTTGAGCTAAGAGAGTTTGGAGAATGTTGCCATTTGGAGGAATTGATTATGTGTTGCTATTTTGGCTGCTTTACCTGTATCCTTCTGGTCCTAGTAGGCTATTTGGTTTTTGGTTGGATTAGATCATGATGATCTGGTATGCTCTGATATGTTTTGGCTTATTCATGCTACTTAGATTCGTGTTCAGTTAGTTGGTTTTGATCTGGTGATCGGATGCTATCCTGTATGATGGAAAGATTGGTTTGTTGTTCCGGTGAGGGTTTCACCGACAGAGCTTTGTTGAAGATCTTTGATGTTATGCATAAGTGGTGTTGGTGTGGCTTCTATTAGAGATTCGAGATGCTGATGGTAATCATGTTCAAGACTTGGTTGATTGGGATCATTGCTTTAGCATGTGTGGACCTAAATTGGGTCTTGCTTTATCTAGGTTATGGACTGGCTTAATGTAATGTGTTGATTGGACTTCTCAATGTGTTTTTGGGATGCATTATGGGTTGGATATTATTTGTTTGGTCTCAGGCCGACATGTTTTGTAATTATGTAATTGTTTTATTGTTTGGTGGCCAACCTTTTTTTTGTGGTCGAGGTTTTGTATATATATGATGTAGGATCTCATTTTAGATCATGGTATGGAATATGTGTAAGGGATATGAATATGTAAGGAGTGAATAATGTAATAATCATTCATGCAGAGGATTTGGTTGATCATTGGTGATCGAGTTGAGTTTATGTCAGAGGATTTAGTCCTCTGGTATTGAGCTTAACCAGAACTATATTTAGGCATAGGAGATGTTATCATTGCAATTCATTCATTCTTCTTGATTTTAGTCTGGATTTTTATGTAGTCAGTGAGACTCCTTTTTGTGATGAGCAGTGTGCTCTAGGCTGTTGGCCTTCCTACAAGTGCAAGCCCCTCATTTGTAATCACATACTTACTGCAGAAGTATTATCTGACTATGGGTAGGTTTCCCACCATGGTTTTTCCCTTTACCGGGGTTTCCACATAGAAATCTTGGTGTCATGTGGATGGTATTTATTCTCTAATTATTGTTTATGCTTAATTGGTTTATTTGCTATTTCGGTAATTGGTTTATTCATTCTGGTATTGATCTTTTCGGTTTTGGTATTAAATTTTTAATTGCTTAAGGTTCCGGTAATCTGGTGACAACTGATTTAGCCCCCCTCTCAATTGTCTTCCGGTTATTTGAACTGTATAATGAAGAATCATATGGAAAGTATGAGACCAAATTTAGAGCATCTACATCGGTATCCGATAAATAGAAGTATGATCCTGATGAGTGCAGAATATCCATATATAAGAGAGAGAGAGAGAAAAGAGATTGAAGAGTAAGAAAGAGAGCTTGATGAGCTTGAAGCACTGATTGTCCAGAGATTGCCTAAAGGTACTGGTAAGTATGATGGAAAGTTGTTAAGTTTTGATCAGATTATAATAGGTAGGTGATTTAAAATTTTATTTGAACTTTAATATCTGTTTGATGTCAATTCAAACTATATACGATGGAGATCCAATCAGCAGAATGTATATCGAATTCACTATAAGTGAATATCACAAACTAAATATGTATATGTCAAAGACTATTGTATATGTATCCACCTTTTATTGCTTATAGTTCTCTATACAAACAGTATATTTATTTCTAGCTATTGATTATATCTCTGCCTTATCGTATCATGTATATATCATTGTCTTCTTATTATATCTTCGCCTTATCGTATCCTATATATATCATTGTCTACTTATTATATCTCCGCCTTATCATATCCTATATATATATTCCTCCCAAAGGAATTGCATTGTATGATATAGGATACCCGAGGTCGTGACTCTACACGTAGGGACATGATACCTTTGGAGGCAAACTGATACATTAATGTAATCGGTATTTATAACTAAACTCATTTTAAACATAATCAGTTATGCGCAATAACACACATCACCGATAATTAGACAATACAGAATAAGAATCGATAATGTAATATAGATATTGGTAGTCGATTATACATATCAATAGTAATCATTTTCTAATGTTTTTTATATTGATTATATATATAGACATTAACTAATATCAATTTTAATATTATTTAATATATTAGGCATTTAATATCAGTTTTTTTAATAGCTGGCATACGTAATTGTCTAAGGCCGATAGGACAATTAGACAATTATGTTGTCTCTGTTGGTCCTAATAGATTCTGACTGTAGCTATTCTATCATCAACACTCCCTCTTAGCTAGGGAGGAATCCTTCTTAACCTTTATAATTTGCATCACCTCTTATGATGATATATCACAATAACTACATCTATTTGTGGAAGAGAAAGACATCACCTCACAGTGATATCAAGCATTATGGCATATCCATGGATATCACTTCTCATGATATCCACCATAGATATCTCCTTATATAATATCCACCATTATGGCTTGTCCATGGATATCACT
This sequence comes from Cryptomeria japonica, assembly GCF_030272615.1. NCBI lineage: Eukaryota > Viridiplantae > Streptophyta > Pinopsida > Cupressales > Cupressaceae > Cryptomeria > Cryptomeria japonica. Next base: position 385,370,801 of record NC_081410.1, on the reverse strand, counting down.
CCACATGTATCCACCATTATGGTATATACATAGATATTACCTCTCAAGATATCAACCATTATGGCATATTCATAGATATCACCTCACATGACATCCACCATTATGGTTTATCCATAGATATCACCTCATGTGATATCAACCATTATGGCATATCCATAGATATCACCTCATGTGACATCCACCTTTATGGTTTATTCATAGATATCACCCAATGTGATATCGACCATTATGGTATATCTAAAGATATTACTACATGGCATGTCCACGGATTTCACGTCACATGAAATCCACCATGAATATCTCTTTATGTAATATCCACCATTATGGCTTATCCATGGACATCACGTCTCATGATATCCACCATTATGGCATATCCATAGATATTACTACTAGAGATATAGACCATTATGACATATCCATAGATATCATGTCCCATGATATCCATCATAATGGTATGTGTTACCAAATTTTTGCACATGCTAAATTTGCTGGCCTAATGAGGCCTTGCTTTCATTCATATTGAAAAGTGTCAAGAAAATCAGCAAATATCAAGTCAAATCATCAACAAGAAATTAGATATGCACTTTTTTAAAAAAAAAACTTGTTTGCTTCATGTGCAGATATAGGAAAAGTAAAATACAACATGTGGGTTAAAATGTGGCTCCCATGAGGGTTGAGCCCAACATGCTGATGGAGATGGGTGTTACAAAGATAAATAGATCATAGAGATATTCATGTTCCATTGCACTTTCAAGAATGGCATGGCTATTAAAACCTTCAGGCAAATTCATTTGGCAAGTGTATCACCAAATCCTCTGCATGGCTGATGGAAGGTAAAAGAAACTTCAAAACAAATGCAATCAGCCTATGTAAGGCATTTTTTACCTGGGCACCAGGTTGGTTTTACAAAAGAAATAAACTTTCAAGGGAAAGCATTTATCCCACATTGGCAGTGCAAAGGGAGTTTATCGTATTTAAATATAAGAACACATATAACTGTGGTGTCAAAGCTTAAGGGCTTTTGGCAAGAAGTGGCTCATGGCCCAGTCGACCCTACATGCGCATGCATCTTAAGGCATCCACATTTTGTGGCAGGCTAGCGAGAAGAAATTAAAGGTCGAGCAAGTCAAGCAGATCAAACGGTGATCGCAGATGATCTGATGGTGGTCGCTAAATCACAACATAAAGGTGCATGATGGTTATTCCTTGCAACATGGCAACAAACCACTAGCAGTGGACTATGGCTAGCAGTTAATGCAAGCAGTTAAGGCAGACAGTTATGGAGAGCTTCATTACGGTGGTTAGTGAGGTCATGCTAAGGTGTCAGGACAGGGACCTTGAAGCCAATCAGGGGGTGCCACGTGGCAGAGTAGAGGGCATAAGATCAAGGCAGATTGGACGGTGATGCACAAACAAACCAAAGAGTGACTTATCAAACAGACCTTGGATTCGATGGATCTCTAAAAGGATTCATTGAAAGCATCAGTTCCATCGACATAATGTACATCAAAGAAATCAGAACTGGTCCTACCAATAAAATAAAAAGGTATTGATGAAACTACTGTATCGATGAGACATGTGAACAACTCTTTGAAGGAGGAAGTTTGGCTGAAAGAATAATATCAAACAAGCCAACAAAACCAAAGACACGTGGCAGGATGGGTAGATCCGCAGGCAAACCAGTGGCTGACATGTGGCAGAAGGGAGCAGATTAGCCAAGGTAAAGATTAGGCAGATCAAGGAAGATCAAACGGTGATGCGAAAGATCTAACAGTTCTCGCTATACCGCTATGGAAAGAGGTTCGCAAGTTATTCCCCGTGACTTAGCAACAAGGTGAGCCCAGGAAGAGGTGGGTCCGGTCTAAAGTGATAATTTGAAGTGGTGATCTAGTGGTTGGTAAGGTAGCATCCAGGTGGACTCAGCGTAAAATAAGGAGAAGTCATTAGGTAGTTTGGGGTCTGATTTAAGCTTGAGAGAAAGTTTGCATGAGTTTTTCTCATGATTTTGAGCCTATTTTGGTGGCTTTTTATTTCTACTCGAGGATCAGTTTTCAGAAAAGATATTTTCAGTGGGAGTTCATCTTGAGTCATTCTGAAGTCATCTTTCCTCTACTTGTTGGAAGGTTTTTTTATAAAGTGAAGAAGTTTTATCTTTCTTCACTAGTTCTTGATCATTCTCTTGCTAGTTTTAGCAGATAATATATTCTTGTAGCTTCTATGCAGTTTTATGACAGAATACTGAATAAAATTATCACCTTATGCCTTATATTTTTGGAGTTTATTTTCTTATTCATGATTCAGAGCTAGTTTATTGTGTTATTGTCTATATAACCTAAAAAATTTATGTCTCATTTGTAAGTCATAGGTTGTGCATTGTGATAAATTGGTTCATTTGGTTGATTGTGAAAGTTTTTCTTTCCTTTCAATTTCTTGAAGTTTAAATCCTTTGCATAAAATATTTATGTGCTATGAACCATAAGTCTAATTGTGTAGATTGGTGTTTTTAGGAGTGTATTTATGTCATTTTGAGATATCATATTGATGCTTCACCTTAGTTTAGCATTCACAAAGTCATTCTATTTTAATTTTTAGTTTTCCTATCCCTTTTCTTGGTAAAGAATTTAGAGTTATTCACAGGGAACCAACCCTTCATCTGGAGGTTAATTCTCACTATAGGCAACCCACAGGCCTGAGAATTATCCCATGTATCACCAAGTTGCTTGAGCTTTCATCTTGTTCATTGCAGGTGCAATTTGAGTGACAATAGTTTTTGGCATGCCCAGTGGGACACGTTTGAGTCATCTTAGTTCAAAAAATATTTCCTCTTGGCATCACATAGTTTCTCACTATGGAAAGCTACTGGTCTTTCTTCTTGGCTTAGGACATCACCTACTGCAACATTGCTTGCATCACATTATACAATGAAAAGTTTCTCTTTTCCTTCAAGGTTTCAAAACCTTTTTTGGCTGCTTCACCCCACTGAAACTTTTCCTTTACTCCACCTCTAATGGTGTATAGCATTCATGCACATATAGCACTGAATTGCCTAATGAACTTCCTACAGTACTAAGCTAGTCCATGGAAGCTTCTCACCTCTCTTGCTGACTTAGGAGTGGGCCAATTTATAATGGCTTCAACCTTGCTAGTATCCATCTCGAGGTTTCCTTGAGACAACACAAACCCAAGGTAAAACAACTCCTTCTTAACAAATTCACACTTATCCAAGCTCATGGTTAGCTTTTCATCATACAATCTTTGTAATACATCTTGCAAATGATTAATGTGATCTACCCTATCTTTACTAAAAATGAGAATATCATCAAGATATACTACCACAAATTTACTTATGAATCCCTTCATCACCTCATTCATGAGTCTCATGAAGGTGCTTGGAGAATTGGATAAGCCAAATGGCATTACAAGCCACTCTTAAAGACCCTCAGTAGTCTTAAATGCGGTTTTCCATTCATCACCCTCCTTAATCCTAATTTGATGATAGCCACTCTTAAGGTCAATCTTGGTAAAGTACTTGGCTTCCCCTAAACAATCCATTAGGTTTTCTATTCTAGGAATAGTGAACCTATATCTTATGGTGGTCCTATTTATGGCTCTAGAATCAATACACAATCTCCAAGTACCACCTTTCTTTGGTGCTAACACGGTAGGGACAACACAAGGGCTAATACTTTTCCTAATTAGGCCTTGGTCTAAGAGCTCTTGGATTTTCTTGGTAATCTCAACATTTTGTTGAGGGATCATCTTATAAGCTACCTTATTGGGCAAGAATGCTTCAAGAATGAAGTCTATTTGATGGCTTATGGTTCTTTAAGGAGGTAAGGTGGCTGGTTATCCTTCACTTACTATGCCTTTGAATTTCTTCAACAAATCTTGCACCTCTAATGGAAAATCTATCTGCTCTTTCTTGTCTTCCTCTTTGTTCTTCATCACTAGTGCAAACCCTACACCTTCACCTTCCTCAAGTGTCTTTAAGAACTATTTTTCACTCACCAAAAGAAAATTAGGACCTGCCCCCCTCTTTTCACCTTCTTCAAGGATAGGCTGAATCTTGAATGTGACTCCATCTTTCTTGAATGAGTATGCATTCTTGGCTCCATTGTGGATAGCTTGTCTGTCAAATTGCCATGGTCTTCCCAATAGAAGATGGCATGCATCCATGGGTAGGAAATCACATAACACCTTGTCCTTATACCTTCTGATGGTAAAATCCACCCATGCTTGCTCATTGACTAGGACATGTTGGCCTTTGTTCAACCAAGTGACTCTATAGGGATTTTTGTGAGGAATCCTTTACAATTTGAGCTTGTTCACTACCTCTTCTAACACAATGTTTTCTGTAGACCCTGAATCAAGGATCACTTTCCACACTTTGTCCATAATCTTGCATTTGATCCTAAATAAGGGCCTTCTTTGGCTTGGCTCTTCTCTAGCCGGTTCTTTGATCAAAGTTCTTCTTATCATCAAGTTGTCACCTACGTCTGACTCTAAGGCAACCTCTGAAGTCTTGCTTCTTGAAGATAGCTCACTCTTCTTTCACCACCATGTGATGATGATCCCTTCTCTTGACACCTATATGTTGGATGACCAAGTTGGTTACAATGGTAACACTTCATTGTTGCAAAGTATGAGGAACCTCTACCTTGGTCACTAGATCTTCCTCTCAAACCACTATTGGGTCCCCTTCCTCTATTGAATCCTCCTTTGCTACTGCCACTATCTTGGTGCTAAGTGATTTTAGACTCTCCTTGTGTTCTTTGTTCAGAACTTCTTCCTCCAAAGCCTCCTCTATGACCTCTATTGTATTTTCCTCTACCCCTACCCCTATTGTTGCTTGAGTCATGTCTTCTTTTTAGTTTTTCTTCCACCTTAAGGGTAAGTTGATAGGTTTGATGGACTATTTTTGGGCTCATTAGACTGATTTCTTCTTGGATGTTCCACCGTAGACCATTTAGGTACCTAGCAACGTTGAGACTCTCTTCTTCCACTGCATGAGGTCTAAGGCTAAGTTTGTGGAACTCCTCCATATAAAAACTGACATTAAGGTCTTTTTGTCTTAATTTTTGCCTCTTCCTATGAATTTGCACTTCATAGTCATCAGGGAGATAGACTTCTTTGATTTTGACTAACATCTCTTACCAAGAAGAGATGGGTGCTTTGCCCATTTTCTTCCTTTCACCTTGCACAAATTTCCACCATGTGAGAGAAGCTCCTCTCATCCTTGACTTTTCTACCTTGACTCTTTGGGCTTCAGTTATGCCTTCACATTCAAAATGGTTCTCCATGCCTTCTATCCATTCTAGGACTAATTCTGCCTCCATCTTACTAGTGAACAATGGCAATCCTTCCTGTGATTTGCCACTCAAGGCCTTCAATGCCTTCAGGAAAGGTTCTTGCTCTAGGATAGGATCAGGTTCAGGTATCTTGTCTATCTCTAACACTTCTTTACCCTTCCCTTCTGCTCCTTCCACCTTTACCAACACTTCATCTGCCTTGGTTTCTACCTCACCAAGCTTACTCTCCAATTATAGCAATTTCTCCTTCAGGAGTCTATTCTCTTCCTCCTGATCATCCACTTTCTTTACCAACTCTACATTGATCACCATGTTGTTGTCTCCTATAGATTCCACTGAGGACATCTACTCACTTAGCTCAAATCTTATAGGCTCTGATACCAATTTGATGGGGGTTACCCTAGTTTGCTCAACACTTCACCTAGCTGGTGTTGCTCAATTGCACCAACTCACCAGGTTTAGTTTCTCTCTAGACCTCCAAGTCTTTCTCAATCTCTTCTAGGGATTGATTCTTGATCTCTCTAAGGGGTTTTGCTTCAAGTGTTTTGGCTAGGACCCCTACCAATTCACAGTGCTTCCCATGTACTCAATTATGGCTTCTTGGCTTCAAGTTGTCAAAATGACCTCCTAACATTGTGAGATGATGAAGAGGTGTGGAGGTATATTAATTCATGTTTTGGATGCATTTAGGGTCTAGTTGAAGTTTTCAATCAATAGGTTTCTTACCGATTCCAAAATCTTGCCTAGAAAAGGGCTACAAGGAATTAACCCAATTAGCCAGTTGAAGTTTTCAATCAATAGGTTTCTTACCGATTCCAAAATCTTGCCTAGAAAAGGGCTACAAGGAATTAACCCAATTAGCCAGTTGAAGTTTTCAATCAATAGGTTTCTTACCGATTCCAAAATCTTGCCTAGAAAAGGGCTACAAGGAATTAACCCAATTAGCTAGTTGAAGTTTTCAATCAATAGGTTTCTTACCGATTCCAAAATCTTGCCTAGAAAAGGGCTACAAGGAATTAACCCAATTAGGCCTCCTAAAACCGGTTTTTTAGGGCTTGGGTGAAAATGGTCCAAAAGACCCCCTAACAATTTTGGATTTCCTTAAATTGTTCCTCTAACCTTAAGTCATTTTTTTGGTTTTGGCTTCTTAACCCACTTTTCAATGTGCTAACCCCAAAATGAGGGTTTTGGAGGGTTTCTAGACCTTCTAGGTGGCAGTGATAGGTCAAGTTGGGGTTTGTACAACAAATGAACTTTTAAAGGCTCCTCCTTGCATTGGAAACTCTATACCAACTCCTTGGACCCCTTCAAAAACTTAGAAAGTGATTTGACATCCACCTCTGTACTTGGCACTTCATTTTCACCTTATTTCCTCTAGTTGGGTTGCTCCTAGACTCGCCTAGAACAAGGTGACAGTCATACTTAAACTCTTCTCCAGAACTTGCACCTACATATGTACACTATATAGATGGTTTCCCTCCATTTCCCAACAAGTCGTGATGGCAACAGGTGTGGAACTCATGGGGCAACCATATTTACAAGAAAACTGTTATTTACAAGCCAAAACTAGTTGTTTGCAAACTAAAGCAAGAAAAAGCTAATGAATAGTATCTACAAAGCTCTAAATTGAACCAAAAACACACAAGAGAAACTCACTCCATTTCTGGATCAATGGATTCAATCCATTTTCAATTACAAAATGAGTAAAATCAAGCTAAAATGCTGCCAACTAGTCTGAAAATGAGTAGTTTCAGATTGTTAAGCTTGCAAAACACATTCACCAACCTTGGTAACCATGTAAGAGAGGGTTATTATAGATTTCCCATGTGTGGATTCATCCTAGGGTGTTGAGAAATCCCTAACTCCATTGCTAACCATTTCAGGACAAAAGTTGTCATGACAACTTTTTACAACTTTGCAATTTTTGCACTTTTGGTCTTTCCAACCTATAAGACCTATTCCAAGTCATCACAAATGACTTTTAAAACTTTCCTAATACTAATTTAACCCTCCCTAATGATTTTACCAATTTTTGACACTTTTGACCATCAAAAAGGTCAATTACCCACTCAAACTCACTATTTACACAAAAATGCAAACCTAATAAGTATGAACACAACCTAGGCCTACATTGACTCAAAACTCTAACTCTTGGACCCTCTGGGAGTCCTTATTCACTACTGACTTGGCTAGAGTCAGTACAAGAAAAAATTGAAAAACTAGATAGTATATGTCTTAGGTGCTCCTACACCATTCATGAAGTGGGGGCTTGATTTTATCGGAGTCATCAATCCCCCTTCAAAATCTGGGCATAAATGGATCTTGACAATCACTGATTACTTTACTAAGTGGACTGAAGCTGTACCCTTGAAGGAGGCAAATGAAAGTGCAGTCCAAAACTTTTATCACGACTTAGTAGCAAGGTTTGGTATTCATGATTCTATTATTTCAGACAATGCATTAGCTTTTGTAGGATTTAAGATTACTGATTGGGCTGTCTAGAGCAACATATTTTTGAGTACTTCATCCAATTATTACCCTCAGGGTAATGGACAAGCTAAGTCTACTAATAAGAACTTGATTAGGATAATCAAGAGGACAATAGAAGATAATCAGAGAAATTGATACACTTAGTTGAAACATGCATTGTGGGCTGATAGAATCACCCCTAAGAGAGCTACAGGTATATCTCCCTATGTCCTCATTTACGCTAAAGAGGCAAGACTCCCAATTTCTGTTGAAATTCCTACACTAACTCTGATTAGAGAGCTATAAATGTTGCAAGAAGAACCCAGGCAGGTTAGGTTGGTAGAACTAATTGAGTTGGAGGAGGTGAGAAAGCAAGCATTGATGACTATTGAAAATCATCAAGCTTAGATGAAGAGGACTTTCGACAGAAAGGCAACTCTAAGAGTTTTTAATGAGGGAGATTTGGTTTTGAAATGGGATGAATTAAAAAGTAAGCCTGGAAAGCATACTAAATTTGATGCCATATGGGATGGCCCATACATCATTACTGGGAAAAAGCGGCATAATGCCTTTCAGCTTTCAAAGTTGAATGGTGAAACCCTTCCAATCCCAGTAAATGGGATTCATCTCAAAGCTTGCCTTTGATTTTTTCATTTTAGTTAATAAGTGCCGATGCACATTTTGTTTTCTATTTTTATTGTTCCGAGTTTCAATAAGTGCTCATGCACAGTATTGTGGTTCCTATTTTAGACAACACCACTTGTTTTTTCCTAGTTTTCCTATTTTGTTTTGTTGTCATGCTGTGGAGCAGCTGAATTTCAAGAAGTTCCATTTGGAGAGAGGGTTGAGATGACTCCATAAGCCCAACGGATAAGCCATGACTAGTCTATAGTGTTTAGCAGGCAAACACTCCACAAAGGTCGCCAAAAATGTTACCAAATTTTTGCACATGCTAAATTTGCTGGCCTAATGAGGCCTTGCTTTCATTCATATTGAAAAGTGTCAAGCAAACCAACAAATATCAAGTCAAATCATCAGCAAGAAATCAGATATGCACTTTTTTCTTTTTCTTTTTTAACTTGTTTGCTTCATGTGCAGATACAGGAAAAGTAAAATACAACATGTGGGTTAAAATGTGTCTCCCATGAGGGTTGAGCCCAACATACTGATGGAGATGGGTGTTACAAAGATAAATAGATCACAAAGATATTCATGCTCCATTGCACTTTCAATATTGGCATGGCTATTAAAACCTTCAGGAAAATTCATTTGGCAAGTGTATCACCAAATCCCCTGCATGGCTGATGGAAGGTAAAAGAAACTTCAAAACAAATGCAATTGACTTGTGTAAGGCATTTTTTACCTGGGCGCCAAGTTGGGTTTACAAAAGAAATAAACTTTCAAGGGAAAGCATTATCCCACATTGGCAGTGCAAAGGGAGTTTATCGCATTTAAATATAAGAACACATATAACTATAGTGTCAAAGCTTAAGGGATTTTGGCAAGAAGTGGCTCATGGCCCAGTGGACCCCGTGTGTACACGCATCTCAAGGCATCCAAATTTTGCGATAGGCTAGCGAGGAGAAATTAAAGGTCAAGCAAGTCAGGTAGATCAGACAGTGATCACAAATGATCCAACGGTGGTCACTATACCACAACATAAAGGTGCGCGACGGTTATTCCTTGCGATAAATAAAAAATTGTCGATTAAACTATTGTATCGATGAGACATGTGAACAACTCACCGAGGGAGGAAGTTTGGCTGAAAGAATAATATCGAACAAGCCAACAGAACCAAAGACACGTGGTAGGTCCAGGTGGCAGGATGAGTGGATCTGCATGTGAACCAGTGGCTAACACGTTGTGACATGCGATAGAAGAGAGAAGATCAGCCAAGGTAAAGGTTGGGTAGATCAAGGAAGATCAGACGGTGATGTGAAAGATCCAACGCTTGTCGCTATACCATGATGGAAAGAGGCTCACTAGTTATTCCTCGTGACTTAGAGACAAGTCAAGCCCAAGAAGAGGTGGGTCTAGTCTAAAGTGCTAAAGTGAAGTAGTGATCTAGTGGTTGGCAAGGTAGTGTCCAGGTGGACTCAGTGCAAAATGAGGAGAAGTCATCAGGTAGTTTGGGGTCCGATTAAGCTTGAGAGAAAGTTTGCATGAGTTTCATGATTTTGAGCCAATTTTGGTGGCTTTTTATTTCTACTCAAGGATCAGGTTTCAGAAAAGATATTTTCAGTGGGAGTTCATCTTGAGTCATTCTAAAGTCATCTTTCCTCTACTTTTTGGAAGGTTTTTGTATAAAGTGAAGAAGTTTTATCTTTCTTCACTAGTTCTTGATAATTCTCTTGATGGTTTTAGCAGAGAATATATTCTTGTAGCTCCTATGTAGTTTTATGACAGAATACTGAATAAAATTATTAGCTTATGCCTTATATTTTTGGAGTTCATTTTCTTATTCATGATTCAGAGATAATTTATTGTGTTATTGTCTATATAACCTTTAAATTTTATATCTCATTTGTAAGTCACAGGTTGTGCACTGTGATAAATTGGTTCATTTGGTTGATTGTGAAAGTTTTTCTTTCCTTTCAATTTCTTGAAGTTTAAATCATTTGCATGAAATATTTGTGCTATGAACCAGAAGTCTATTTGTGCAGATTGGTGTTTTTTAGAGTGTATTTATATCATTTTGCGATATCATATTGATGCTTCACCTTAGTTTAGCATTCACAAAGTCATTCTATTTTCATTTTTAGTTTTCCTATCCCTTTTCTTGGTAAAGAATTTAGAGTTATTCATAGGGAACCAACCCTTCATCCGGAGGTTAATTCTCACTATAGGCAACCCATAGACTTGAGAATTATCCCATGTGTCACCAAGTTGCTTGAGCTTTCAGCTTGTGCATTATGGGTGAAATTTGAGTGACAACAGTATGATCAATCAATATCGTAAGATCGTCACCTTACGATAATGATCACATATACAAGTGTTCACTATTGAGAGATCGTCACCTCAGAATAATGTTCACATGGGCTCATCAAGCACTGAACCAAAATTGTCATGGAGTCACACACATGACATCCACCATGAACAGTATTAGAGGGTGTATATATGGGCTTTCTCCTTAAGTCTCTCTCAAAGAGAAATGCAATCACAAGAGTTTACACTTTAAAACATCTTTTGAAAAGAAGAATACATTAGTGAATATCATACCTTTCCACCATGTCTCTAACATAGTGATACTTGTGTGTGTGAAAAGTGGTAACCTGTAAGCTATAAGGCACAAACACTTCAATAAATCATTGCATGCATGGTTAGACAGATGTCAAGATCAAATTAGAGCTATGTGTTCGTTTGAGGTAATGATCGAGTAGATTGATTGAGACCAAGTCTGGTTTCAGGAACAATCTATCCTGTATAAGATGTGATCTAAGCAGATTAGGTTGATCAGATTGATGTAGCATTAATTGAGCTAGCTGAGATATAATAGACAAAATTGTGTAACACAACGGAAGGGGTATACTATCAAGATTGTTTATCCTCAGGATGAAAAAGACCAGATATATGCTCATTGTAGACTAATTAGGCAAGTATGATAGATCTGGAAAAGCGTGCAAAAAGATAGGCTTCTGGACTAACAAAATTAGAGGTTCGTATGACAAAATAATATAACCCAGATGATAGTTTACTAATCTCCAAACAATAAAGATAGTTTCTCATACAAGTTGTTGTTTAAACTCGCACAACAGTTTAGACTTGCTCAGACGACAAAATGATAGTGGTAATAGCGATTCGTACAATAATTTTAGACTTTCTCAGATGATAAAATGACCATGCTAAACTTGACTCGTATGATAGTATGTGTATGGTAGGATGACAATTCTCAGAGGACTATACGACAAAACAAAAGTCTCGTACAAAATAGGACTGGACAAGGACGAGTTTCTGACAAGGACAAAGTTTTGACCACTGATGTTTTTTGATGTTTTTTATGGTTTTCTAGTTTTAGAGTTTCAGTTTCTATTTCTAGGATAAAGACACAACAAACATAGAGGATGTAAAGTGACTTCAAGCATATCATGCTAATTCTAAGGAAGTTGGCCGAGAGATAAAACCTTTGCTTGCAGATTCAGGTACACACCCAATAACTAATCAGAATACGACCGCTAAGTCTCATGCAATGGATTCTCAACACTATATTAGCTGACTCCAAATGCTAATGGGGGCACAAAATGGCAAGTATCTTGGGAGAGTTACTATCTCTCTTGCACAAATATTATCTCCCTTTCAGAGGTGAACTGGGTAGTTGTTATTTTAAAGTTTGTAGTAAGGATTTTTGTTCAAAATTACCCCTTGAAGTTGTGCAAGCACAATTGAGGCCTATAGCCTGACAAGGTACCGAAACAAGTTGTAGTCACACAAGCGTGATTGAGACTATGAGGCCCTACAAAATGCCCCATATGAGAGATATCAAAGAGAAAAATCAAATAATCTAGTCCCCTGAGACTTTAATCCCAAAAGGCCTATTTATTATAGTGAGTCAGAATGCTTGGGTTTAGTTGTACTCACTTGGGTCATTCTTACAGGGTGATTACTTTTTCCCACTATGGCAGGCCCGCTAAAAGGTACACATATCTCAAAACTAGAAAAAGCTTCAAGGGTCTAGATTTATGATTGTTTGTATAGACAAGAGCATACTCTCCTACCTCTTAGATTTTCTCAAACACAAAAGATAGATTTGTTCATTAACCATATCGCAATTTAAGTGCCTAGAAATAAATTAAGGAATACACAATGTTCAGTTGATTCTCCTTAGGAAACTTGCAAAAATAACGAATCAATAGTCATATTGTTTTTGAGCAAATGGATTCTTTGACAAGCGTAAGTTTGATTGATAAATTCTTTGACAAGTGTTTTCGAAAAAACCAGTTAGGCTGTGAAAAAAATATTTCAGGCAGACAGAAAACAAGCTAGGGTTAGCATTAGTACCATCAAAATTCAATGAGAAAACCTTAAAAATCACCTTGCATTTTGATACGAGAAAACATAATACCATATGAGTCTTCTCACTGAACAATATGACAATTTGACAGACAATACAATATTCCTTATAGAGCCATACGAGAAAACAGATATCCATACAAGCTTTCTCACATAGTCGTATGATATGTCACAAATTATCGTACTATCCCTAACAAAAACTTGTATGAGTTTTAGCAGGAATTGTACGGACAAAATATGAAAGATGCAAATTTGATGATCTGTGAGGCTGAAAATAGTAATCTTCTGCCCCACAATGGGTGCCAAAAATGTGTGTGAAAAGTGGTAACCAATAAGCTGTAATGCACAAACACTTCAATGAATCATTGCATGCATGGTTAGATAGATATAATCATGAATATAAAAACCATAACAAGTAAACCTATTGTCTTCTAAAAGATGCGAGTATATACTTGCTCTCAGATTTATCTAAGCAATACCGGTGACTAGACTACACCAAGATGAAGGATTTAATCTATATGAGCACAAAATTGAGCTAAATGGATTCAAGATTAAGCTAGATGAATGTAAGATTAAGCTAGATGGATACAAGATTAGGCTATGAATGATGCAAGATTAAGCTATGAATGATTAAACTGAATATGCAAAAAGCTAAGATGCAATGATCTCAAAGCACAATATTCTCAATGAACCTAGAGAAAAAACAACATAATAACAATAAATCTCTAAGCTTTTTGAATGAGAGATGAGAGCCTGAATTTATAGAAAATCCATAGAGAGATCGACGGTCAAGATCGATCAATGATGAGCGACAGAGATTCTCCAAGAGGAAGCACAATCCAGGTGAATTGATGTGATTGGTTGCTTTTCTCAGCTTTAAAGGAAATTGAACTAAATTTAAGATAAAATCAAAAAAACAAATTTATTTCATATTTTTATTCAATTTTGATATTTAATTGATTTTATGAGATTTTTCAATTTAATTCCTTTTTTATTTATTTTTCTCAATTTTAATTCCTTTTTCAAATTAATTCCTTTTTAATGATTTAATGGAAAATTGATTTATTAATTAAATATGCTAGGATATTTAATTAAATAAATAGGATAATTGATTAAAATGATTTTCTTGGAATGATTAATTAATTAAATAAATATTTAATTAATATAGAATTATTTATTTGCCATGTGACATTGATGACTGAGAATTAATTAATTAGGTGCTCATGATTGATTTAATTACCTTTGGTTAGGACCTTGATGATGAAATCAAGATTAGGGGCTCATGGTTTAGGTGACCATTTTTAGGGTATTACAATACTTGATCTCCACATGCTTTGACCTTTCATGAAATACAAGGTTGGAGTTTGCATCACTCTTGGTGTATTCCAATCTCACCAAGTATTCATCTATCCAGGAATATCGTGACCTAGAAGTCAGTATAAAGGCCTTCAGCCTACATAAATGTGACTCCATCTCATGAATAATAGTCCTTTGACTGATCACTAGAGAAACCATCTTGACATGGTCCACTCCCTCTGAACAAATATAACCAAGATCCTTGGATATCAATAGAAGCATATTCTCTTAGTTGCTCCCTCTATCATGAAAGAATCCCTTGCTCACATGGTCCCAATCATGGAAGATATCTTTCTTTAGGAGACTCTTATCATCTAGTATGATCCTCATATGGTTGGAAGTGTTAGATACAAAACCACCATGGATGTATTGTCATAAGATCAAGCCCTAGGTAGGAATATGATCATCTTGAGATTTAGAACAAAATCCCCTTTCAGTATGCTCCCTCTCACTGAGAGAGCCCTCTTGTCTCAATCTTGGCTTTGTAACCCTAGATGCTATCATTACCAGCACAAGTGCCTCTATGGATTTCACAAGTGAATTGTTGCACCTCTGCAAGTTGATATTTATTTTATAAAAAATGGAAATGCAAAATCTCAAAATCTCCACTAAAGTCCTCTACATATTCCTCCTGAATTTCAATCTCTTCATCACAAATAGAACTTCAAAACTCTATAGCCTAAAAATCAATAGATTGTGATTCTATATATGTCCTAAAGGTAAGGGACAAATTTCTCATAGTAAATTGAAGAAATTTAAAACACAAGATATCCAAATGCAGTTGTCGTAAGCGGACATCTACTGACAAAGTTGTTAACATGCATAATGTAATTGCATGAATTAACAAAAAAATTACATATTAAATTCATGAACATTATTCAACCAAAAAGAAAACTTATCTCTTTCAAATCAAAATATGAATCCATATTAATCTTTTTGTGGAATAGTCTCACCAACATCCACAATGGAGGCTTGAGGCATAGTCCTGGTTGGACATTTCATTGAGTAGTGACCATATTTGTCACATCTAAAGCATTGGATTTCTGAAATGTCCTTCCTTCTTTTGTGCGTAGGAGCACCATTTGATTCCTCATCTTTCTTTCTTTTGGAGTGTCCTTTCTTACCCTTCTTCTTTGAGGAGTGTGTGGCAAGAACATAAATATATTCATTTGTGGAGCTTTGAACAATACCTCTTGTAGCCAATCTTGACTCTTCTTCAATGCAGTCTGTCTTCAATCGATCAAACTTAGTAAGTTTAGATCATGCACTTATCCCTTGAATGAATGATTCCCAAGAAGAAGGGAGACCATTGAGGGCCAACATGGTTAACTCTTTACTTTCAATTGTGTTACCAATGGTGGAGAGTTGGTCTCTTAGTTCTGTTATCCTCATGAAGTATGAGGTGATAGATTCACCCTTGATCATTTTTACATGATGGATCTATTGCTTTAATGCAAGAGCTCTACTAGTATTATTTATCTCATACATACTTTCTAATTATTTGAACATGTCATAGGTCATTTCCAATTTTGAGATAATTGGTACAATATGATCTTTCACAGAGTCAACCAACATTTGCATTGCTTTGTTGTTCTTTCTCTTCCATTGAAGCTTCTCATTCTCTTCTTTTGGTTCCAGTATGACATCTTTCACGAATTCGTCTAATTCATTTTCCCCCAAGGAAAGAATAACTCTAAACTTCCAAGATACGAATTTTAATGCTCCTTCAAGTCGATCCTCAAATCTAACACCATTCACCATTTTGAAGTATAGAAGGGAGTAGAAGAATTCAAGGATATATAGAGAATAGTCTCACCTATCTAAATCTAATTTGATCTTTTTCTTATGCTGGCACTGATACCATGTTAAGTTTTGATCAGATTATAATAGGTAGGTAATTTTAAATTTATTTGAACTTTAATCTTCGTTTGATGTCAATTCAAACTATATACGATGGAGATCCAATCTGCAGAATGTATATTGAATTTACTACAAGTGAATATCCCAAACTTAATGTGTATATGTCAAAGACTGTTGTATATGTATCCACCTTTTATTGCTTATAGTTCTTTATACGAACATTGTATTTATTGCTAGTTGTTGATTATATCTTTGCCTTATCGTATCATGTATATATCGTTGTTTGCTTATTATATCTTTGTCTTATCGTATCCTATATATATCATTGTTTGCTTATTATATCTCCACCTTATCATATCTTATATATATTCCTCCCAAAGGAATTGCATTGTATGATATAGGATACCCGAGGTCGTGACTCTACACGTAGGGACATGATACCTTTGGAGGAAAATTGATACATTAATGTAATTGGTATTTATAACTAAACCAATTTTAAACATAATCAATTATGTGCAATAACACACATCACCGATAATTAAACAATACGGTGATAATAAGGATCGATAATGTAATATAGATATCGATAGTTTTGATTAAGTAAAAATAGGTATTTGAAAGGTACCCAAACCTTGTACAAGACAGGAGAACATAACTACTAGAAAAAAGTGTCTGATCACTTCAAAAAGACAAAATGATCCCATCGAAAGGGATCAACTAACATAACATATCATTAAAAACCCAAAATAGACAACGAAAGGAAAGCATAGAGACAAAAAAAAGATAGAACCTAGGACACCAACAGAGACCTAAATACTATTCATAATTTCCTCAGCATGAACAACCATTTGTTTCATGTTGTTCGCTGAGGTCTTCAGTTCCTCCATCTCACAACCTTTGATGTCGCCCTTGATCTTTGTGTTGGCTTTGGTCCTCCTTTCATGAACCTTATTGTCCAACTACTCTATATCACCATCCTTCTCAACATTGTTCTCAAACATGTTGATAAGGATGTTCATGTTGTCCACCGACGATTTGAGGATTTGGAAATTTTGGTCTGCAATCTTCTTGACGTTGAGTTCCAACCTGTCAATTCTGCTGCCAAAGTCATTCATTTTATTTTCTATTTCCTTTCTATCTCCCATCTCATTGACCTTTTTTTCCATGGCTATTATTTTTCCAACCATACATTCAATAGCTTCCGCATTATGCAGAACGGCAACCAATTCTTTAACATGTTCAGCCAGGGGCTTATCACCAACCGTAACTCTTGCGATAGCCTGCGTATCTATTTTCAAACTGTTGATATCCTTCACCATGGTAGCGATGGTCTCATAGAAGGCTTTAACAGTATCATTGTCACCACTGCCACTTTTATCCCCTTTATCCTCCTTTTGCAGGCTTGTGGTATTCACGACCTCAATATTGCCCATCACCGGGTTACCCTCCCCTTCTTTATCCTGACCCTCAACCTTCTTGTTTTCTTCAGTCTCCTCCTTAGAATCAACCGGAATGTGGTTGATGTCTGAATTGTTACCCTTTTTAGTATTCTTCCTCTGAGTTTGCCTTCTAGTAGCTTTCCCTTTCTTTTTTTTAACAATTTTTTTCTCAAAGGATTCGGTTTCAGAATCCGACATTTTTGATTCCACAATAATCCTTCTCTTCTTGGCCATATTCTTCCCTTTTTTGCTAGTTTCTTCTGATTCTCCCTTGGTCTCTGATTCAAAGTTAAATCCACTAGCTTCACTCTCTATTGTCTCATCTCTTGCATTTTTGCCTTTAATAGGATTTTCAATGCACTTCCCCTTAAGCATTTAATAAACCAGGGCCATAAGCCCCTAGTGGAGGGCATGGTCGCCTTTAGGGTCCTTTTGAACCTCCTTTATAGTATGATCCATTGAGCATGCTAGGTAATAGGGTAGGCTCACCTTTTCCCCATGATGGAAGTGGTTGAGCAAAACAAAGTGATGCCCATAGGCTCTGGTAAACCTACCATCTAAGGTAATGTATGCAATAGAAGTGAATAAAACAAACCTCCATGGCCTACAAATTCTCTTCGGAGCATAGTAGGAGTTTTCAATTTTAATCATCTTTCTCCTCTCTTCGTCCATGATAGGAAACTTATCTACTGCTTTATCTGATATGCCTTGGTCCCTATAAAATTTCATTCCCTCAGTAGTCATCCCTGTGGCCTCAACAATGAACTCTTCATCAACATTCATCATCTGGGATTCGATAAGGATTTTGCCATTTTTCCAGTTCTTGATGAAATAACTAGTGATTTTGGGGTCTTTCCCACTTAGCCTCTCCATGAAAACATTCAGACCCCCCTGCTGAAGGATATCCCAGACTTCTTTATTCTTTCTCCAGTCAGAGCAGGAAGTAGGTTCGAATATTTTCTTGTTACCTCCCATTTTTCCAGCACCTTCCTTGCAATTCCTTCTCTCAATTTGATAACCTCTCCTCTAGTTTCTATGGTTACTTTTTAAGAACGTCCAGAATCCATGCCAGATAATAATGATAAGACACCTATATAAATTCTCATTATCTTCGATAAAACCTTGCATCAAAAAAGGTAGAAGGGGCATTAGAAATAATGATTAAAAGTACCACGTTGCCTTGTCTGGCTCTGATCCTGATTAAGAAAGGATTTCATATCACTTGCAATCTCCATTTCACCATAATTAGTAATGATGTCTCCCGATTGGCAAGCCAAGCTGGTTGCCCAATCAGCGCAGGAGTTGGCCTCCCTATACACGTGTAAAAACTCACATTTCAAATTCTTCACTGATTTTCCTAGTTGCTTTAATAGAACTACTAATTGACCAAGAAGGAGGGAATTTCATATTTAAACAATTGATTATGTTTAAAGAGTCTCCTTCACACCAAAATTTAGTGCATTTAGCTTCCTTGGCAAGGATCATCTCATGGTAAGCCGCCATGGCTTCGGAAACATGATTAGTCTGATTTCCTATGGGAATACATTTTATGATTTTGTATATTCCCCATTCATCCCTTAGGACCACTCCACATCCTACAACACCCAGGTTACCCTTTGAGGCCCCATATAGATATTGATAGTTGATTATACATATCAAAAACAATAATTTGCTAATGTTTTTCATATTTATTATATATATATACATTAATTAATATCGATTTTAATATCATTTAATATAGGTTTTCATTAATAGCTGGTATACGTAATTGTCTAAGGCCGATAGACCAATTAGACAATTACGTTGTCTCTGTCGGTCCTAACAGATTCTGACTGTAGCTATTTTCTCATCAACAAAAGTTTCCTTTTAAATGTTTCTCTTGTAATAAGATAGGACATTTTTCTTCTAGATGCCCGAAGAGAATGGCTAAGTATGACAAGCATAATAAATTTGATAGAAATGATAGGTATGAGAAGCATGAGAGGTATGATAAGCCTAAACAAAAGTTTAGGAACCAGAAGAACTGTTATTATGTTTTTGATGAAGGTGTTACAAATGATGAATTAGAAGGAGATGAAGTTGTGCTTATTGCCATTAAAGAGGATAGACCTGTACCTATTGATTCCACCAGCTATTCTATTGTGGAGAAAGCTTTGGTTGCTAAGGTAGAAGAAAAGAATGAATGGATGATTGATAGTGGTTGTTCACATCATATGATTGGTCATAAAAGAAAATTTGTAAGCATGGAAAGGTATGATGGTGGAGTAGTTAGATTTGGACATGACAAAGCCTGTGTAATCCGTGGGAGAGGTTCTATTTCTTTTGATGCTAAGCATAACACTGATGATGTCTTGTATGTTTAAAGTTTAAAGCATAATATTTTGAGTGTTGGATAGATGGTTGATAAAGGTTATGATCTACAATTCAAGGATGGTAAATGCAAGATCTTGAATTCCTCTGGTATAGAGATTGCATCTAAGACTAAGACTAAAGGTATCATTTTTCATTTGAATCCTGGTGAGAAAAGTTGTTTGATTGCTAAGATAGATGAGAATTGGTTGTGGCATAGGAGGATGTGTTATGTAAACTTTGATTCAATGATTAATATTTGTTCTACACAAGTTGTTAGAGATCTTCCTAAGATTGTTAAGTGTGCTAATATAGTATGTAAGGAATGCCAGTTGGGTAAGCAAACAATAATTTCATTCAAGAGAAAATAATATACACTTGATTGACTGCTAGATCTTGTGCATACTGACCGATGTGGACCTACAAATGTTAGAAGTGTGTAGGGTGATAGATATTTTATGTTGCTAATTGATGATTATTCCAGGATGATGTGGATTGTCTTTTTGAAGGAGAAATCAGAAGCATTAGACACATTTAAGATATTCAAAGATAAGGTGGAAACAAAGTTTGGATTGAAGGTGAAATGTATGAGATCTGATAGATGTGGATAATCCTATTCTGATGAGTTCAATTCATTCTATGAGATGCATGAAATTAGAAGACAATTATCTTCTCCTAGAACCCCTCAAAAAATGGAGTTGTTGAGAGGAAGAACAAAACTGTTTTGGATGTTGCAAGGACTATGCTGGTTGAAGGAAATATTCCAAAATCTACTGGAGAGAAGCCATTGGCACTTTTGTCTACACATTCAACAGAGTTCACATCAAAGGTGATACTAGTAAGACCCTTATGAGTTATGGTTTGGTCATGTTCCTACCGTAAGATATTTCAAAGCATTTGGTAGAAAATGTTATATCAAGAGAGATGAGGATATAGGAAAGTTTGATGCTAGAAGTGATGAAGGTATCTTATTGGGATATTAAACTAAGAGAAAAGCCTATCGGTGCTATAATAAGAGAGTGAGAAAGATAGTTGAGAGTGCAAATGTGAAGGTGGATGAGAACCCTGGGAAAGAGATCAGAGAATGCAGTTATGATGATGGTCAATATGTTGTTTTGACTCAATTATGGTATTGGAAGAACACTATCGGTGGAGCATTATTTTTGGGTAAAAAGTTGGTTTCATGGGCTAGCAAGAAATAAGATTCAGTGTCCTTATCTACTGTTGAATCTGAGTATATTGTTGCTGCTAGTAATTGTACTTGGGTGGTTTGGATGAAGCAAATGATGAAAGATATCAGAGTTATTCATGATAAGCCTACTATTATTTACTATGATAATTCCAGTACTATCAACATGTAAAAGAATTTGGTGCAACATTCAAGGACTAAGAATATATCAATTAAATATCATTACTTGAGAGAGAAAGTCAGTGAGGAGAAGGTGAAGCTGGAGTGTGTATCTACAAAGGAACATATAGCTGACATTTTCACTATGCCTTTTACTATAGATACATTTGTCTATTTGAGAGACAAGTTAGGGGTATCCACCCCTCCTGATAAGAACTAGATTCATTGAGTTGCATTGATCTGGTGGATTTCAGAGCTTTATCTTTTATCTAGATTGATGAGTTGGTGATGCTCCTTTGTTGGAGTAGTCTCTTGACTTGGTTGTGTGTTTTTGGGGGAGAGAGATTTATGTTTCTATTTTGTAGAGAGTTTGGTTATCTGTTTTGGAGATCTTTGGCATTGTTGTCAAAGGGGGAGAGAGGTCATGTGAAAAACTACTTTATCTATCTTGACCTTAGGGAGAGTTTGCTAGTGATATCTTCTTTCTTTGCATTGACTATTTTTCACATTCATATGTTGCCATCAATGCCAAAGGGGGAGATTGTTGGATATGGTTGCTAATTGCTGCTGCTAGTATATGTTGTTGTCATTGATGTCAACATATTCCTATGATTTATTTTGGCATGATTTGGAATATTTTCTTATCCGATTTTGTAGTTTGGTTCTGTTGATCACTATTTTGCAGAGCTCGGTATTTCCTCTATTATATTTTGGTTTGATCAGATCTTGCTTTGAGACTTTGGTATATTTTTTTGGATGGTCTTGTGTATCTTCATTTTAGATGTTTCATGATTTGGTGTTCCCCAAGTTATATTTCTTCATGATAGTTGTTGATTGGTTGTGTTCTTGATCTTTTTGACATTGACATATGAAGATTTGAAAAGTGGTGTTGGTGCAACTCTTCCGGATGATTCTAACATGCTTGTTGGTCTTTCCTAATTGTGTCCTATTTGTTTTGGCAATCCACATTGATTTTTGTGCAATTTTTGGGGGGTTTTCATCAACCGGTATTGATTTTTGTGTTATGTGGTATTTCTAGTGGTGTAGCATGTGGCGGTTGATCTTGGCATGATTTCCGGTGGAGTTGATCATTTGGGAATTTGAATGAGGACCATGCTATGATATGTAAATAATTATATTGGTCCAGTGGTCAATCCTTGTATCATGTGATGTAATTTTTTAATTGAGGGTTGAGGGTTTAGCCGACCTTGTTATCAAGGTTGAAGAATTGTATATATAGGTGAGTTATTCATGTAGTTTGGGTGTTAGTATTGTGTCTGCAATATCAGAGAGACATTTATGTGCTAAAAAGTGATTTATCTTTTGGTGTTGGGTTTGAGGTGAGATTGGTGTTGCAGAGAAGACAATTGTGCTTAACCAGAATTGTAATCACGTATTTGGAGATACTATTCTTTCAGTTCATTTCTTTTGGATTGTAGTCTGAATTATATTGTAGGTCAGTGAGACTTCCTTGAGGGTTGTAGCCTTCCAGACAAATATCTTTTTGAGAAGTGAGCTCTAGGCAGTGTGCCTGAATGCATGTGCATTCCCCATTTTAATATTTTTACATACTAATGCAAAGTATCATAATATTGTGGGTAGGTTCCCACCATGGTTTTTCCCTCAACCGGTTTTTCCACATCAAAAATATTGGTGTTGTGCATTGTGTTATCTATCTATTGTTGCAGCTTATTAGATATGCTATTGTGGTTAAAGTTTTATATTCTAGTGAAGACTGATTCACCCCCCCCCCCACCTCTTAGTCTTCCTTCTTAGCTACTGCCAACAGTAACTACCTTTAAAATTAGAATTTTAACTCCATCTTTATGATGTAAAGAGATTTGTGTTCTCCTAAGAATGAAAGGTTCATATTTGACCAGGAACAAATATCCTAGTAAAATATCACTATCCATATCGTTGAATTTTACAAAATCTGTAATAAATTCTTTGCCATGAATTTTGATATGAACATCTTGTGCATACCTGTCCCATTTTAATTTTTCTCCAATGATGGAATGCCCTTTTGGTAATTCTGATTTCGGCTTCCAAAAATTTTCTGGAATTTCTTTTTCTTTATCAAAAGATCATGTTGATCCTAAGTCAATGAATGCATCAAATTCAATGGGCTTGCATCCTTGAAAACATAAAGAAATTCTAATATAAACAATATTATTTTCTAATAGTATAACAACATAAGACTTTTCTTTTTCCGAGTCTTCAGGTTTTCTGTAGATTTTATTTATTTCAGCCTTGAACATAAGGTCTCTGATTTCTCCCACCAACTGATTGAGTGTTCTTATTTGTTTTTTATGTTCCTTAACCATCCTGGTTAACTCTTCCACATCATTTTTTATTAGATCTAGTTTTTTGAAGACAATAATTTGGTCATTATTCTAAGTCTTCAATGCCATTTTTTTTTGGATCAATTTCTTCTTCTTAATTTGATTTAGAATCATGTTCATCAAACCTGCTGGTACTATTCTTTGGTTTATTCTGGCATTCTATTTGCCATGGTGGAATTTTGTAACGAGCCATTTTATTTTCATATGTTGATAGTTCCTTATTTATATGTTTCATTTCTTCTTTAAGATCATTTAATTTCTTTAAATGTCTTCTTCTTGCAGATCTTCTTTCTTCTCTACATTTAGTTTCTCTATAAGGATCTCTACTTTTTTCTGTCATATCTCTTCCGAGTTTCACTCAATTTTTCTCTCAAGACGCTGACTACATAATCTTGTTTTTCTTCATCAGTACAGATTTCTTCAGAATATACCATTTTTTTTTTCCTCTTTCTTTGACCATAATATAAGTTTCTAATCTAGTAGGAAGGAGTTCAAAATAATCATTTTCCTCAAGAAATCCCCGATGTCCTGGAATAACATCCCACTCTGTATTTTGTGGTTAAAATACTGCATATACTTTAGCTGCTACACTCATTTTACTTTTACAATATGTTGCATAGTGAGGCCCATTACAAATGAAATATTTAACTTGTTTTGGATCCTTTTTAGAGGTAGTTTTCTTCCTTAATACATATGGTGGAGTGACGGGGTTCACCTAGTTTGCTAACACTTCACCTAGTTGGTGTTGCTCAATTACACCAAATCTCTAGGCCTAATTGCACTCTAGACCTCCAAGTCCTTCTCAATATCTTCTAGGGATTTATTCTTAACCATTCCAAGGTGTTTTCTTCAAGTGTTTTAGCTAGGAACCCTACCAATTCACAATGCTTCCCATGTGCTCATCATGGTTGTCTTGGCTTCAACTTGTCAAATTGACCTCCTACTCTTGTGAGTTGATGCAGAGGTGTGGAGGTGGTTGCTAACATGTTTTGAATTCATTTTGGGTCCTTTAAAGGTTTTATTTCTTTTCCCTCCTTACCGATTTCACCATTTTGCCTAGAAAAGGGCTACAAGGAAAGAGCCCCAATTAGGCCTCCAAAATCCAGTTTTCTAGGGCTTGGAGGAAAACGGTCCAAAAGAACCCATAGAAAGTTTGAATTTTATTCAAATTTACACCTAACCTCAAATTATTTTTTTGGTTTTGGCTCCTTATCCCACTGTTCAATGTTCTAACCCCAAAATGAGGGTTTTGAAGGGTTTCTAGGCCTTCTAGCTGGCAATGACTGGTCAAGTTGGTGTTTGGGAAACAAATGAATTTGTCAAGGATTCCCCTTGTATTATAAAATATTTACTAACTTCAAGGAACCATCCAAAATCTTATATGGTGGTTTGGCATTCACCCCTGCACTTTGCACATCAATTTCACCCTATCTCCTCTAGCCAGGTTGCTCCTGGACTCGCCTAGAACAAGGTGATAGTCATATCAAATGTCATATCCAGAACTTTTCCCTTCATATGTACACTTTAAAAGTTGTTTCCTTCCATTTCCCAATAGTTCATGATGGTAGCACGTGTGGAATTCATGGGGCAACCATTTTACATAAAACTGCTAATTACAAGCCAAAACTGGCTGTTTGCAAACTAAAACAAGAAAACACTAATACAAACTATCTACAAAGCTTGAAATGGAAATAAAAAACTCTGTAACACACCAAAGAAACTCAATCCATTAGTGGATCAATGGATTCAATCCGTTTGCACTTACAAAATGAACAAAAGCCAAAATGCTGCCAACTAGTCTGAAAATGAGTAGTTTCAGATTGTTGATCTTACAAAACAATAGCTCCAACCTTGGTAATAATGAAAGAGAGGGTTCTTATAATATTACCCATGTGTGGAGTCATCCTATGGCATTGTACAATCCCTAACTCCATCACTAACCAATTTAGGACAAAAGTTATCATGACAACTTTCAAAAGTTGTCATGACAATTTTTTGCAACTTTGCACTTTTTTGCTTTTTAGCCTTCTCAACCTATGAGGCCTATTCTAAGTCATCACACTTGACTTTTAAAACATTTCTAAGACTAATTTAACCCTCCCTAATTCCTATACCAATTTTTGACACTTTTGACCATCAAGAAGGTCAACTACCTACTCAAACCACTATTTATGAACCAAATGCAAACCCAGGAAGAAAATAACTCTACTAGGCCTATATTTCACTCATCACACTCACTCTTGGACCCTCCTAGAGTCCTTATTAACTACCTAACTTGGCTAGGGTCAGTACAAGCCAAAATTGATAAAACTACTAGCCTAAGTCCTAGGTGCTCCTGCACCATTCTCCCAAACAAAAGAAAATCATGTCACCTCCTTGGGAATCAGATTCTGATCAATGCCAAGCTTCTTAAACTCTGTCTCTAATACCCATGTAGCTTCAATATCATCCATACCCTTCAATTTGATTAGGTTCTCCCAAAAGGTTTGATGCCTTGTCTTCTTGGCGATCCTTGAACTCAACACCTTCTCGGCCTTTAGAATTGGTTTGGATGGTAGTTGAAGGTTGTTCACAACATTTGATACCTCTGAGTGACTACAATATGAACCTTGAATTGGTCCCTTGTATGCAACTAAGTATGCTATGTTGAAAACCGGTGACAATCCTATGTCACTAGGTAGGTCCACCTTGTATGCATTTTCTCCATACTTGGCTAGAATGGCACATGGACCTAGCCTTCTCATTTGCAACTTGTTAGGCAATCCTTGTTGTAGGCTTCCTTTGTTTAGGTGCACCATGACAAGATATCCCACTTGAAATTGTAGGTTCTTCCTTCTTTCATCAACTTTTTGTTTGATTTTGCTTGTGTTCTCCGTCAATGCTTGCTTGACTGATTCATGTACCTCCTTCATTGATTAAGCAAAGTCTTTTACATATCCACTTCTTGCTGCTACACTACCTAAGTCTCTCAACTCCAGAAAACCTCTTGGGTGCACACCATAGACCACTTAAAAAGGGCTCTTGCCGGTAGTCCTATTCATGGTGTAATTGTATGCATATTCAGTTTGTGAAAGTACTCGATCCCATGTCTGACCATACTCTTTGGTAAGGCACCTTAGTAAGTGTAGGCACCTAAAAATGGTCAATGCTTGCGAGGTCATACTTTAACATTTGCGCATTGCCTCATTTTAGGTTTTTGCATCGCATTAACATTTCTCCTATGTCACGCACTTTGTTTTTATCATTTGCGAACATCGAGTCATTCTTCTACATTCTTCCTTTGTCTCGTGTTTGAATTTGGTCTTGTCGACAACACTATCCAATCATGATTCTGATCGATTTCATCCTATCGCATCAATGTGCATGCTAATTTGTTATCATTTTGGATATCGTCAATCCTAATTAGGGTTTTGTCCTCTTATTAATCTTATCATCAATCTTATCATTTTGGACATCGTCAATCCTAATTAGGGTTTTTTCCTCTTATCGATTTGTCATCAATCTTTATCATTTTCAATCTTGTCGTTTAATGATCGATTTGTCATCGGTCATTGTCATGTTCGATCTTGTCATTTTGTGATCAATTTGTCATCGATCGTGGTCATTTTTAATCTTGTCATCTTGCAATCTATTTATCATCAATCCTTGTCCTCTTGTCAATTTTGTCATTTTGTGATCATTTCGCTATCAATTGTTGTCTATCTCAATTATGTCAATTTGGATCAATTTGTCATTGTTCCTCGTCAATTGGCGCATCTATCAATTAAATCATTTATCACATTGGTCATTTATCAATCCAAAATCAAATCGAATCGATATCAATTATCCTTTGTCAAGACCTAATTGTCATTCTCGCATTGCTAATTCATCTTCTAGGGTTTCATGATTTCATCATTTAACCTTGTGTGTCATTTCTTCCTTTAGGATTAATAAATTGTTTATTTATCCTAAGTCTTCTCATTACAATTAAATCTTTATTTAATTGGCTAATTATTCTTCCTCTTGTAAATTAATTAATAAATGAAAAATTATTAATTAATTTACCTAATTTCTAATTCCTAATTTTCCTTTTTTTTCAATTTTCTAATTTTCTTAATTTCTAATTTCTTTTCCCTCCTATTTCATCTCCTAATCCTATGGGAATGACATTTCAATTTGTCATAATTTGTCATAATTGACAATCAATCAATTTTGACATAGAATGTGTCATATTTTGTCATAAATTATCAATCAACAAATTGTGCATAGAAAGTGCATAATTTGTCATAATTTGTCATATTGATTTGCAATTTCCATTTGAATTGGATCATGCTAATCTTGTCATTTCTCCAATTTCTCTATAAATTGGATGATTTTCTACAATCAAGCCCTAATTTTCCTGAATCCCTAATCAGACTATCGAATTTACGCTTCTAGTACTCTTGAGCTTTTCATCAATGTCAATCTTGCTTTCAATTGTATGTGTGCACTTGTAGGTGAGATCCACAAATCCATTTGAAGAGGAAAGAAGAACAATGGAGCCGCATGGAAGAAGCATCCAAATCATCATCTGGTTTGCATGATATTTGCTTTTGAATGCTTTGTTTTTATGTCTCTATTGAATGTGTTTTAGGATAGGTTCATTGCAATGAATGCATTTGTGATTGAGCTATTACGTTTATCTTGTCTTGTGATGATTTCCTATTTCCTATGCTACATTAATTGGTGAACCCGACGTGAATACTAACCTTCTAACCCCTTTACTGTGTTTTGGAGTGCTTTCAAGTTGATTTTGCAGGTCAAAAACCCAAAATCAGGGCCGTGCAGGGTATTCTGGACACTTCTGCGCCTGTGTCCTGCATCTTGCGCCTGTGTCCTGCATCTTGTGCTTGTGTAGGTGACATTCTGCGCTTGTTTCAGACATCTTGTGCCTGTGTCATGAGTTCTGCGCTTGTGTAAAGTCCAGAACAGAGGTGAAAAATGCAGTGTTTACTTGAAATTTTTGGTGTTTTTGCATTCTATTTTTTGTGCTTTGGATTTTGGTACTAATTATCTGTGTAGAATCTTGGCATATGCATGGCAAAGACTACAAATCAAACTACTAACATGTGTTATGCAGAATCGATGGTCAAAGACAACAAATCAAACCTCTAACTTGGGTTTTGCAGGTTGCCTTGGAGAAACAACCAAACTTTTGTGTTTATGATTTTTAATTAGGCACTTAGTGATTTATAAATAGGTTGGAATGAACATTTTTTTGCTTTGATTGTTAAGTATGACATTGGAGTAGGAGAGTATGCTCTCATCCTTCTTCGGGTGATCAGAAATCCAGATCTTCGATACCATGCTTGTGTTTTTGATTGTGTGTCACATTTAGAGGGCCTGCCTTCCCGACCACTTTGCTTTTGCAAGCAAGTGATAATCGTGAGAAGGGAACGACCCAAAGTGAGTACAGCTAGAATTCCTTGGCATTCTAACTCACTATAAAAAAATACCCGATGAGCGAAAGCTTTGAAGGAAGTGTTACATGGGAATTGCAGTTACTTGGGAAGTGATGACCCTTGAACTCTTTCTCATATCAACATCTAAGTAGGGCCTCTTGGTCTAAATCATACTTGCGCAACTACATTTGTTTGGTATCTTGATGGGCTTAATGTCTCAATCACGCTTGCGTGACATCAAGGAGTAATGCTTAACAGAAATCCTGACTAAACACCTTGTTTTTAGAGGCCAAAAACCCTTCTAGTTGCTTGAGAAGGACAAGTTCGGATACTTGGAAGAGATACTAAGTTCGCCATGGGGAGATTTCCATGGGGACTGATGCTTGGCTGCCCTGAGAAGTGAGTGCCATGGAGGGGAGCCCGTGGGGTCAAGCATCTATGTATTCTCCTTGAATCCCATAATGAGTCTACCTCTCAAGTACCTAATGTCTTTGCCTACCATAAGAAATGTGGAAATGAGCATGATTGTCTTGAGTCTAAGTTGCAATATCTTGTATTCTTTGCTTGTCAAAAGTTGAATTGCATCCCATTTCAGAGAGCAAAACAAATTGATTCAAAAACACAAGATTAAACACAAGAGATATTCATCCAACAAAAGTTTATCAAGATTCAAAACTCATCTTCAAACATGGTTGTCAAATATTGTTCAAAATCTTGTCTCAACATTCATGTCACTTACATTTAAGTTCATCCTAGGTTGCATTTTGCAAAGGTCATTGTCAAGTACCAAGGTTAGGTTTCACCTAAGTCATATTCCTTTGCATATCAATAAGAGTCATCCATTTGCATGTGTCCTCTTGCATTAAAGTCATACCATTGTCATACATTCATATTTTCATACCCTAAGTCTCTTCATTAAGCTTAAGTCATTATCATATCATAGCAATTGTCCCTTTGCATATAAAACTAGGTCTTGTCATACTTGAGTAATCCAAATCTTTGATAAACCCTAAGTCATTGTTAAGAAGTCTAGACCTTATCAAGTCTTTTGTCCTTTTGTCATCAATATCATTTCGTCAAACCTAGCTTAGTATCCAAGCATATAGGGGAGACATTGTCATCTTGTCCTTTGTCAATTAAGTCCTTTTGTCCTTTGAGGTCTAGACATCATTTCAATTTCCTAAAGGTCTCTTTTAGATTTGCATTCATAAGTTTGTCAAAATCTTCAAAAACAACCAAAAACATAGGTTGCATTCTTGCCATAGATTGCATTCTCATTCATTTAGTTTGCATTTAGTTGCATATCATATATTGCCCTTGAAAAATTCCAAAAATATTGCATTTGCATAGTGACATGTCTATTGAAACAAGGTTCCAAGCACCAATGATGCAACAAAGTTTGACATATCAACTGACAATGCAATCGCAATTACATCCAACCCAACAACAAAGCAACATTGGTCAAACTTATCATGATGATGTAAATGTCCAAATACAAAAACTAGAGGAGAAGCTGGCTCAAGAAGAGGAGATATTGGAACAAAGAGTGAAAAACATTGAGAAGAATAGATCACAAATGTCCAAAATGTTTCGAAAATTTCCAGGTCGAAATCTAAATATTGAGCCAATTGATGTAAAATCTCTTCTTGAACAATCAGACATACCAGCTCTCCTCTCCCAAATAGAGATGATGAAACAATTTCAAGAAAAGAGACAACATCAATTTCAACATTATGTGCCTCCACAACAAGAACAAGAAGGTGTTTACTATCAATCAGATTTTCAACCAATACAACCAATGGTTCAACCAATTGTTCAACATATACAACCAACACAACCAATGGTTCAATTTCAACAATATGTCCAACCAACTATACAATGTCAACAAATAGTTCAACCAATGGTGGAATATCAACAAGTTCAATCAACATATCAATGTCAACAACTCCAACCAAACATTCAAAAACAAAGGTTGCAGCACACACCAACCCATGTCTCAAGCATGTCGGAACAATTGAACCAAGTCCAATATCAAAACATGACATCAAACCAAGACCAAATTCTTGCCAAACAAGTTCAAATTCCAGATACAACCATGTCAAAACCTCAAAAGAAAGGTGGCTTTATTGCAATGATCTTAAGGAAACGACCAAGTGAGTTCTTTGAGGAAGATCAAAATAATACAATTCTGTCTAGCAATGCCTCATCCCCTTGCAAGCAAATTGACTCTCCAGTGGCATCTATCCCTACACCTTTAGAAGTTTCACAGGAACCTTCCATATTGTCCTCATCAAACAATACCCCCAAGGATGCAATTACCCAAGAGCTATCCATAATTGATTGCCACGATAATCCAATTCATGATGCACATCCTTGTCATGTTTCAAAAATACAAGACCCAATGCCACCATGCACTTTATTGCCATTACCTATTTTAGAGGACCCCATTTGAATTCACTCTTCCTCATGTTCAAGCATTGATTCCTTGCCAAAATCTATCACAAATGTTCAAAGTGCATCCCCTTCATGCCAAATCATTGATCCCTTGTCAGAATCCCCCATGCATATCCAAAGTCCAACCCCATGTCAAGAGGATAATTTAGAGCATGAAGAAATGTGTCTTAAAACAAATCAAGATCAAGATCCTAAAACCTTATCATCCCATCCAATTGTTGACCAGGACTCCATGTTCCCAGACACTCATGATGATTCCCCTATTCTTGTCCATCCTATCCAAAGTCCTATTGACACTCCATTCCTTGAGCAAGATCAAGATATCCTAGTCCATCCAATCCCAAATGATCCCCTTCCATTTCATGAAAAAAATGTCCTTTCAAATCCCATTGACATTCCAAATATCCCTTCCATCCTTTCTGATGATCCCATTAAAAGTCAAGAGCAAAGCAATTTTAAAGAGGAATCCAATGATCTTCCTCCTTGTCCAGGTCAAAGTATCCTTCCAAATTCATTTCCAACACAAGACCCTATCATTCCTTTAGATCCTCCACAAGATCCACTTGTTCCTCCATCTCCTCATCCTAATCCAACATATACACTCCAAGATCACATTTCTTGTGATGATCCCATTATGTCTCTCATTCCATCTCTTGAAGAGCCTTTCATTGAACCATGTCCACTACACAATCCTAGTCCCCCTCATGATCCTAATCCCCCTCATGATTCTAACGTGTCAGTGCAAGATGTTCATGAACCCTCGACATGCATAATGGGTTCTTCCACTTTGGTGCAATCCGATCCACTTCAAGATCTCATTATTTCTCTCATATCATATCCACCTCATAATGGACTCGCGTCTTCGTCCCAAAGAAAAGAGTCTCCTACAATTCAATATATTCATAAAGGCAAAGGAGTAGATCACCATAAGCAAGAATCCCTCCATATCAAAGAATATACTAATGGTCATGGCTACAGAGCTCACACTCAAGGCGCTGGTATCCCTTCAAAGTCAAAATCCAAATGCCCACCTTCCCCATCATCGCTTCCATCCATTTTAGGTCCTTATATTCCTTCATTTTCTATGCAAGATCAGCAAAGGCACACATCCTTGAGTAAATTTTATCCATCCAAAAGAACTCCATTTCATTCATATCCATCCATGCACTCCTTTCCCCCTCCAAGCAATTTGGATGCCAAGCATAAAAGTCATAAGTCTAAAAATCCACATGTATTCAAGGATCAACATGTCCAATATAATCGACATGTCAAAACAAAGAAAAATATGATCTATAAAGAAAAAGAAATATCCAAAAGGCCACAAAGGCCCATTGAGCAAAATAAATAAAAGTCAAAATATATATGGGTTCCTAAATCCCTTGTGCAAGCAATGCACTCCAAGGAACCACAAAAGCATGAAAAATCAAAAACCATGTGGATCCCTAAGCAGCTCCTTGAAGCACAAAAGCCTAAAGAAACATCAAAATTGGCATCCAAAATTGCTATTCCTCCATCCAAACCTTCCAAGTCTGTTCCTCCATCACCTTCTTCATCCATTTTGGGCCCTTATGTCCCAAAATCCCAAGCTATTCCTCCATCCAAATCTCAATATCCAAAATACGTCTTTCCTCCATCAGTCCATCACCCCTCAAGGTGTGTGCCAATGTTGATCTTGCCAACATTTCCATCCACTGAAGCACAATTCTTCCAATACCCTATCCATTATCCAATGCATATGTTTCATCCTTCGATCCCTTTGATCCAATCCTTTGCATAAATCCTTGCCTTAGTTTCATGTCATTTTCCATGTCCTTATCCTACCAACGTCTTTGAGCATACTTTTAAAGGTCATGGTCCATTTATTTCAAGGCTGCTATCCAAAAAAAAAAAAAAAAGATGCTTGAATCCTTCTTCCATCCCCTATCATGTGTCCATCTTCTATTGAGAAAGTCAAAATACAAAAAAAAAGTGAAAAAAAAAAGACAAAAGAAAAAAAAAGTAAAGAAAAATAATTCGTCCACTGGTGAAAACCTGACAAACAGGCGCCTTGGGCAAGTACCATGATGAAAACCTGGCAAACAGGCGTCATGCGTAATTTATGAACTTCTTGCACAATCACACTTGGGGGCAGTTTTCCTCCTTCATATCCTATTGCCCTTCATTATCCTATCATACCATGTCATTACCCTTCCTTGTCCTATCATCCGTCATGTTCATTTTCCCTTTCCACATTTGATCTTGACAAGGCTGAGGATCATCATGAGCATCATGCATCTTGTTTGCAGCTTTTAGTCTATCATATCTTTTGGTCATTTGCCCATTTGCTTATTTCAACCTTTCATCCATATTCCCTGGCTTATTGCAACTTTCTGCCACTGTCCCTTAGCCAATCCCGACCTTCAATCCATGTCCCTTATCCATTCTTGGTCTTGCTTATCCTATCCATATCTTATCACTATCCATACATTCTTTTTCATTCCTTGATCTTGATCTGACATAAGGACGCAAAATTTAAACATGGTTTCAAACACCTCTTGACATGTCCCTCATGCCATGTTCCTGCTTTACATTGTCATATCCAGTCTCTTGTCCCATCACGCCATAGCCCTTGGAAATTGCATCCGTATTGTCTCCACGATAAAAGGCCTTTGTCTTCCCTCTATCCACCATCATTTCAGCAAGCCTATTTATTCACCTATCATATTCTTTGCCTTGCTAGACACTGGGGGCAAAGTCATTAAAAACTAAAAACAAAAAAAATTTAAAATGTCCTGAAAAAATTTCATAAAAAAATTGAAAAATGTCCTGAAAAAATCTCAAAAACATTTAAAAATGTCCTGAAAAAATCTCAAAAAAATCGAATAATGTCCTGAAAAAATATCTAAAAATTAAAAAAATGAAAATCCATAAAAATCATAAAAAGTCCTGAAAAAAAATGAACACAAAAACATTTCAAAACATTAAAATCCAAAAAACAAGCATTTTGTCAATAAAGGATCCCTTTTTGTGCATAAGACAAATCACCGAGCATCCCTCCAACGACACGCAATCGCGCATTGTGCTTTATTGAAATCATGCATAAATAGATAAACTTTTTCAATCAAACCAGACATTCAAACTGATCACAGTTGTCATATCAATCAAATATCAGCCTCAAAATCATTTGTCCTTGTCTCTACTATCATGGGTCTTAGACGGGGTACCGCATGTCCTGAAACCAGACAACATGATCGTCCTATCAGCACGTTCAACTTTTGACAACAAAGATCAAGGTGTTTATTTGATTTGTTGGAATTTGTGCATCTTATCTTTCTATTGATTTATCTTTGATCATGTTCCTATGTTGCTCGATGATGTCACTGAGTGATTTAGAGTGACCAGGATGGTTCATGGTCCTTTTTTTTTTTTTTTGATTATGAGTGTTGTTTGTCTGTGATGTGTCTGTCTTTTGCCAAAAGGGTTGCATTTCAGCTCTGGCCTTCAATGCCATGATGCTACGCATCCATTTTGCTACATAAAAAATAAAGGTTCTCACCTACAAAGTGCATTACTGAAAGCAAGTTTTCTTCATCTTTAACTGTCTTCTGTCTCATTTTCTTCTTACTAACATTTCTTCCGTCAGTTCGGATAGTCAGTTTGGTCTAGTGCTCCGATTTCCCCGCACACGTACATGTTGCATCCTGCATCCACTTGGTTAGTACATTTGCACCCCATCAAGCATTTTATCCGTTTCATATTATTAATGCATCAAAAACACATAAAAAATACATCCATACATGTTGGTACATCAACAGTACATAAGTCATCCATACATGGAAAATAACATAAGTCATAACATGTTGCATCCCATCATATCGATGCATATCATATCATATGTCAACATAATATCGGAGTACAAAATTGGACTGTCTGTCCTAAGTATGGCCCGCAGGCTGACTACAACATGTCAAACTACATAATGTCCACTGTCTGTCATAAGGAGCACGTGCCTCTGTCACTGGGTTCTCCCTCTATCCTCCTCATCCCTACCATGTCTCAAGTCCTGCTAATATATCTCTGTCCGTGCTTCTGAGTCTATGTCGTAACATGAAGTAGTCAGGTCGGTTTTCCCACGTGATCAACGGATACTGTCGACTCTGCATCACAATTGGGGCACATTTTTTCAGTTTTAGGGTTTGCTCCTACGGGTTGCATTTCCTCATTTTCATGTCCACCTCAGGGTTTTTTTCATCTATTCTGACCTATCCTACCCTTATCCCCCCTTTTCGGATCCTTTGCGTGTTGTTTTGGACCAAAATTGAGTTCCCAATGCACAATTGCGCTTGTGTCAAGGAACCTGCGCTTGTGTCATCTAACCTGCGCTTGTGTACCCTTACACAAGTGCAGAAGACCTCACACAAGTGCAGAATACCTTACACAAGCGCAGAAGACCCTACACAAGCGCAGAAGTCAGTTTCTATATCCCCTGTGGGCCCCGCAATGTCCCGCAAGCAAGTCAAATTCATGAAATTGAAAACATGGGTTTTTGAGATACATATCACTGCTCCCACATCGTCTGGTCATTTGTATGTGTGTACACGTTCTCTGAGGTGATCTACCATTTGAATGTTTGCCATCTCTCTGCAAGTGTCCTTTTCCAGAGCAACAAATCCTCTTCTTGGGCTAGTGCAAATGAACAATTTTCACTCTCTTGGTCCCATTTATAGATCTTTGTCAGTGCATAGATGGACGTGTGTCCTCTCCATCTTATGTTGATCGCAGTCTTGTGCACCTTAAATTTCTTGTCCTTCATGCATCCGATCTCCGATTGTCAGTCCGTTCGATCCTATCATTTTTATCGATTAATTGGCCTCTTTCCTGCATGTTTCCGGCCAATTCCTCGAGGGGGCATGCATATGTCATTATTATTGTCTGAGGTATTTTCATTATTGTTCTTTGAAACAACGCTTAAAATCGCATTGTCTCAAAGAGGGGCAAAATGTAGACACCTAAAAATGGTCAACGCTTGCGAGGTCATACTTTAACATTTGCGCATTGCCTCATTTTAGGTTTTTGCATCGCATTAACATTTCTCCTATGTCACGCACTTGGTTTTTATCATTTGCGAACATCGAGTCATTCTTCTACATTCTTCCTTTGTCTCGTGTTTGAATTTGGTCTTGTCGACAACACTATCCAATCATGATTTTGATCGATTTCATCCTATCGCATCAATGTGCGTGCTAATTTGTTATCATTTTGGACATCGTCAATCCTAATTAGGGTTTTGTCCTCTTATTAATCTTATCATCAATCTTATCATTTTGGACATCGTCAATCCTAATTAGGGTTTTGTCCTCTTATCGATTTGTCATCAATCTTTATCATTTTCAATCTTGTCGTTTAATGATCGATTTGTCATTGGTCATTGTCATGTTCGATCTTGTCATTTTGAGATCAATTTGTCATCGATCGTGGTCATTTTTAATCTTGTCATCTTGTAATCTATTTATCATCAATCCTTGTCCTCTTGTCAATTTTGTCATTTTGTGATCATTTCGCTATCAATTGTTGTCTATCTCAATTATGTCAATTTGGATCAATTTGTCATTGTTCCTTGTCAATTGGCGCATCTATCAATTAAGTCATTTATCACATTGGTCATTTATCAATCCAAAATCAAATCGAATCGATATCAATTATCCTTTGTCAAGACCTAATTGTCATTCTCGCATTGCTAATTCGTCTTCTAGGGTTTCGTGATTTCATCATTTAACCTTGTGTGTCATTTCTTCCTTTAGGATTAATAAATTGTTTATTTATCCTAAGTCTTCTCATTACAATTAAATCTTTATTTAATTGGCTAATTATTCTTCCTCTTGTAAATTAATTAATAAATGAAAAATTATTAATTAATTTACCTAATTTCTAATTCCTAATTTTCCTTTTTTTTCAATTTTCTAATTTTCTTAATTTCTAATTTCTTTTCCCTCCTATTTCATCTCCTAATTCTATGGGAATGACATTTCAATTTGTCATAATTTGTCATAATTGACAATCAATCAATTTTGACATAGAATGTATCATATTTTGTCATAAATTATCAATCAACAAATTTTGCATAGAAAGTGCATAATTTGTCATAATTTGTCATATTGATTTGCAATTTCCATTTGAATTGGATCATGCTAATCTTGTCATTTCTCCAATTTCTCTATAAATTGGATGATTTTCTACAATCAAGCCCTAATTTTCCCGAATCCCTAATCAGACTATCGAATTTACGCTTCTAGTACTCTTGAGCTTTTCATCAATGTCAATCTTGCTTTCAATTGTATGTGTGCACTTGTAGGTGAGATCCACAAATCCATTTGAAGAGGAAAGAAGAACAATGGAGCCGCATGGAAGAAGCATCCAAATCGTCATCTGGTTTGCATGATATTTGCTTTTGAATGCTTTGTTTTTATGTCTCTATTGAATGTGTTTTAGGATAGGTTCATTGCAATGAATGCATTTGTGATTGAGCGATTATGTTTATCTTGTCTTCTGATGATTTCCTATTTCCTATGCTACAGTAAGTTCCCTAAGCTCCTATTTACCACTTCGGACTGCCCATCTATTTGAGGATTCTAGGCTGATCCAAAAGAGAGGTTGGTGCCAAGATTTTTCCAAAGTGTCTTCTAAAAATGACTCATGAACTTTGAGTCCCTATCTGAAATAATGCTAATGGGTAAACCATGTATCCTTACTACTTCTTTGAAGAATAAATGAGCTATTTGGAATGCATCATGAGTAGTCTTGCAAGACACAAAGTGAGCCATTTTGCTAAATTTGTCAATAATGACATAAATGCTATCAAATCCTTGCTTTGTCCTTGGTAAACCTACTAAAAAGTCCATACTAATGCATTCCCAAGGTCTATTTTGTAAGGGAAGAGGTTGGTATAAACCAGCATTTGAAGAAGTACCTTTGGCCTTTTGGCAAACTTTGCAAGTCTCCACATACTTTTTCACATCTTGATTCATCCTTGGCCAATAGTAATATCTCTGAACCAACTCTTGAGTCTTATTGACTCCAAAATGTCCACTAAGTCTGCCATTATGCTTCTCTTGTATGAGATTTTCTCTTATTGAGCCTCTAGGCACACAAAGCTTCCCACCTCTAAAAAATAGTCCATTTTGTAAAGTAAAATCAGAATACTCACTATGGAAGTTATTTTGATACTACTTACACACCTTGTAGGCATTTGAGAAGTCTTCATCATCTAGGTATAAGTCTCTAAAACTATTAACTCCTATGCTCCTCAATTGGATTTCTTGGACTGTCAAAAGTCTCATGCTTAATGCATCAACAACCCAGTTTAACTGCCCTTTCTTGTGCTTGATGGTGAAAGTGTAGGCCTGCATGTACTCCACCCATTACATGTGTTTATGACTAAGTTTGTCTTGTTAGTTTAGAAAACTCAATGCTTGGTTGTCCGTATAGACTACAAATTCCTTAGGAAGGAGATAGTGTCTCCACTTCCTCAAAGCCTGTACTAAAGCATATAAACTCAAGATCATAAGAGGAGTATTTCCTCTTAACATCACTTAGCTTCTCACTATGGAAAGCTACTAGTCTTTCTTCTTGGCTTAGGACAACACTTACTGCAACATTGCTTGCATCACATTCCACTATGAAAAGTTTCTCAAAACTAAGAAACACTAGCACCGGTTGAGTAGCTATCTTCTCCTTCAAGGTTTTGAAACCTTTGTTTTCTTGTTCACCCCATTGAAACTTTTCCTTCATTCCACCTCTAATGGTGTCTAACATTGGTGCACATATTGCACTGAATTGCCTAATGAACTTCCTATAGTACTGAGCTAGTCCATGGAAGCTTCAGACCTCTGTTGCTAACTTAGGAGTAGGCCAATTTACTATGGCTTCAACCTTGTTGGGATCCATCTTGAGGTTTCCTTGAGACAACACAAACCCAAGGTAAAACAACTCCTTCTTAACAAATTCACAATAATCCAAGTTCATGGTTAGCTTTTCATCATACCATCTTTGTAGTACATCTTGCAAATGATTAATATGATTTGCCCTATCCTTACTAAAAATGAGAATATCATCTAGGTATACCACCACAAATTTACCTATCAAGTCCTTCATCACCTCATTCATGAGTCTCATGAAGGTGCTTGGAGTATTGGATAAGCCAAACGACATTACAAGCCACTCATAAAGACCCTTTGTAGTCTTGAATGCACTTTTCCATTCATCACCCTCCTTAATCCTAGTTTGGTGATATCCACTTTTAAGGTCAATCTTGGTAAAGTACCTGGCTTCCCCTAAACAATCCATTAGGTCCTCTATTCTAAGAATTGGGAACCTATATCTAATGGTGATCCTATTTATAGCTCTAGAATTGGTACACAATCTCCAAGTACCACCTTTCTTTGGGGCTAACACAGTAGGGACAACACAAGGGCTAATGCTTTTCCTAATTAGGCCTTGGTCTAGGAGCTCTTGGATTTGCTTGGCAATCTCAACATTTTGTTGGGGAGTCATTTTATAAGCTACCTTGTTAGGTAAGGATGCTACGGGAATGAAGTCTATTTGATGGCTTATGGTTCCTTTAGGAGGTAAGGTGGCTGGTTGTCCATCACTTACTATGCCTTTGAATTTATTCAACAAGTCTTGAACCTCTTTTGGCAAATCTAGTTACTCTTTCTTGTCTTCCTCCTTAGGCTTCATTACTAGTGTAAACACTATACCTACCTTCCTCAAGTGTCTTCAAGAATTGCTTTTTACTCACCAAAAGAACATTAGGACCCACTGCCCTCTTTTCACCTTCCTCAAGGATAGACTAGATCTTGAATGTGACTCCGTCTTTATTGAATGAGTATGCATTCTTGGCTCCATCATGGATAGATTGTCTATCAAATTGCCATGGTCTTCCTAATAGAAGATGGAATGCATCCATGGGTAGGACATCACATAACAACTTGTCCTTATACCTCCTAATGGTAAAATGCACCCATGCTTGCTCGTTAACTAGGACATGTTGGTGTTTGTTCAACCAAGTGACTCTATAAGGGTTATTGTGAGGTATCCTTTGCAATTTGAGTTTACTCACTACCTCTTCTAACACAATGTTGTTTGTTGACCCTGAATCAATGATCACTTTGTAAAATTTTTCCATAATCTTCCATTTGATCCTAAATAAGGACCTTCTTTGGCTTGGCTCTTCTCTAATCAGTTCTTTGATCAAAGTTCTCCTTATCATCAAGTTGTCACCTACCTCTAACTCTAAGGCAATCTCTGAAGTCTTGCTACTTGAAGACTCTTCTTGAAGATAGTTCACTCTTCTTTCACCACAATGTGATGATGATCCATTCTCTGGACACCTATATGCTAGATGATCAAGTTGGTTGCAATGGTAACACTTCAGTGTTGCAAAAAATGAGGAACCTCTACCTTGGCCACTATATCTTTCTCTAAAACCACTATTGGACCCCCTTCCTCTATTAAATCCTCCTCTATTATTGCCACTCTCTTGTTGCAGTAAATTTAGACTCACCCTGTGTTCTTTGTTCAAAACGTCTTCCTCCAAAGCCTCCCCTATGGCCTCTATTATCTTTTCCTCTACCTCTGCCCCTATTACTACTTGAGTCATATCTTCTTTTCCTCTACCTCTACCCCAATTTAAAATATAACTTAATGTCCATATTTAATTGAATATATCAAATAACTATATAGTTCCTTAGTTGAATAATTTAAATCAATTATGTGATTAATGTAACCATATAACATTAATATCCATTTTAAATCTTATAAAATAAACTATATTAAAAATTAATTTTCTCCCAAATCGAATGAAGAGTTTTAAATTAATAATACATATGGCTAAAATTATATGGGGGGGAATCATTTTCAAAATTTGGAAAGTATTTCCCCCTCTTCTTATTTTAATTTATTATTATATTTTTAAATCGCAAACCCTAACTAGGGTTGAGTAATTTTCTTCTTCTATATTTTATTTAAATCCAATTAATAATCCCTTTCTTTTATTTATATATTATTAGCTAACCCTAATATTTTTTTTGTGTTTTATTTGTATGCAAACCCTAATCCGGATTTGGATTAGGGTTGCATATTTTATACAACTAAAAAATCTTAAACTTAATGTATTTCCTTTACCCTAACCCAAAACTGGGTTAGGGTTTATCCCTTTTTTTTGTGTGTGCATGTTGTGTGTTATGCAGGGCCGAACTAGGGCAAGGCGGAGGCCATGGAAAGACGGAGGCCGAAGGAAGGTTAGGCTTCACAGTGCGGGCTCCCCCCGGTCGCCACAATGTTTGGGCGGTGTCGTCCACTGTGTGCACCCACAGTGGCGGGCAGTGTCGTCCACTGTGTGTAAGCATAGTGGCGGCCGCAGGCTGCCACTGTCAGCACCTCCTGCGCCAACCACTATGTGTAAACACAGTGGCTTGGCCCATGAGCCGTCCACTGTGTTAACACATAGTGGTTCGGCCCCATACCCCCCCCCCAACTTTTTTTTTTTTTTAAGGTTTAAAATGTGAACAAAATATATATATATATATATATATATATATATATATATATATATATATATATATATATATATATAAATAAACAGATTCAAGCATAAATCTTTGTTATATCAATGTGCATTTTTTTTTTCAAGTATATATATATATATATATATATATATATATGGATGCATATCCAAACTCATAGGGTTAGGAATCTTTATTATTATTATATATATATATATATATATATATATATATATATATATATATATATATATATATATATAGATATATATATATATGGATGCATATCCAAACTCATAGGGTTAGGAATCTTTATTATTATTATTTTTGAATAAATTTATACATTAGCATGCAACTCTTTTTTTTTTTTAACGACAATATATTTTTTTTGACAGTTATACTAACAGCAAGCTAAAGATTATAAATAGGCTTTATTTTTATTTCTTTTGTTTATAGGTTAATTTTTTGCTATGTATAACAAAAGTAAAAATGACAGAAATAAAATAGGACTGTAAGGGCATTTTTAACCTCAATTAGATATTTTATAGGAAGAGTAGATTTACATAGTTCTAACAGCTTTTTGTTTTCTTTTTTTTGTTGTTCTAAGTAAAATAAAATGATAGTAAGCAAATCAACAAGTAAATATTGCAGGAAATTACATAAATACACACTGCATTTCTTTTTCTGCATCTTTCATTTCTTAACAAAAATTACAAAGATAAATAACAATAGATTCCATTTTAAGACATAATTAAATAAGATTAACAGTAGCATTATATATTACAAAATTTAAATAAATGCTTTTCTGATAAAAATGTGTGACTCAAGTTGTCAACTTTTACAAATGGGGAAAAATACCCAATTAGTCTCTCATCCCTAATAGATAAGGACTTGAATAAAATAATACATTTCTTTATACAAAAATAAAAACAACATAGAGCTCCTTATTTACATTTTTGCAACTAAAACATAATATTACATTTCCTATTCCTTTTCTGCAACTAAATAAAATCTGCAACTAAGCAGAATCTGCAACTCCTAGCTTTCTTTCTTCTTTCCAAGCAACCTGCATACAATCATAAAGTTGTGACCATGGGGTGCTCACCTCCCAGCCTAGGCTTACTAGAAGCCACCCCCGATCTTGGAGAACCAGGTCCTAGATGGGTTACACTTAAGAAAATGCAAACGAGCAAGGGGAAAATAAAACACAACAAACACATTCCCTTCCCAAGCTGAAACTTCATCACATAATGTGATGTTTTACTAGGGTGGAAGTGGACCAAGTACCCTAGAGGAGATCTACTAGATAGTAACTCACAACCAACTCATGGCATCCAAGGAAACACAGAAAAAATCATCTTAACCCCCATATCCTTATGACCCCCAAAGGCACACATGCCATATTTTCTCCCCTTATGACCCCCGAATGCATAAATAGATCTATGCAGCAAGGGTCACATGGACAAACCCTTGATATCACTCTCATGATGAGAGCCTCTCACTCTAAGGCTGTCAAACTCCTTCCACCCCCAAGACCACTTTGCCCTCCCAAGGGTAAGATGGCCTTGGATGCTCCCAAAGCATAATAAAATGCATAACAAAGTAAAGGAAGAAAACACATAAAAACTTTCACAAATACAATACAAGGAAAAATTACAATATTTTCATTCAAGCATGCTACAAACAGAATTTAACATATAAGCAAGATAATGCACTACCTTGAATTTGCCAAGAGTATTCTAGGGAAAGCTTGGAGAAGAGTAGCCCAATCCAAAAAACTTTTCTGCAACCCTTGGCCAAATTCCTATTCCAAACTCATTTTTTTTCCTT
Source organism: Cryptomeria japonica (assembly GCF_030272615.1). Taxonomy (NCBI): domain Eukaryota; kingdom Viridiplantae; phylum Streptophyta; class Pinopsida; order Cupressales; family Cupressaceae; genus Cryptomeria; species Cryptomeria japonica. The sequence goes on along the minus strand of NC_081410.1, from coordinate 385,327,077 downwards.
CAAATTTTGCAAGATATCCAAAAATGGAGAGTGTGTGATTAGCTCACTAAGCTTCAATCTCTAGCCTAAGAAGGATTCTCTCACTCCTTCCAACCTCTTGGATAGAGTGAGGGACTCCCATTGGTTGGTCTTCCCTAGGTCTTACACACTCCCTAACCAAGGCACCTCAAGAAGAGGAATGAAATGGGGAAAAGGAATTACACCTATCAATAAGGTTATCTAACCAAGGATGGCACTCCTATAGATGGAATTCGTCCATCTTGGGAAAACCACTTTTTTGGGTGGTTAAACAAGCCCTAGGGGAAGGAAACATGGCCAAATTTGGCCTTCACCCATAGGTACCCCATGAGGCCTAATAAAAATGCTCTAAAACTGACTCTAGGAGTTGATTTAACCCTTAGAAAGTCCACCTAAAGTTAACCTAAGGGTCAACTCTGAGTTGACCCTCCTTGTGGCTCACTATCCTAGATTTCTTGGTTCCTTCAAGGATAATAAGGTAATATAACTATTAAAAAAAAAAAAATCTCTCCAAAAAGGTGACATGACAATTGCCAACACCACAAACAACATAGGTGTCAATTGACACTACAAAATAATTCCACATCACAAATACACACATGGTAATTGTCCCTAGAATGATTTAAACAATTTAATAAATACAATTTACACTCATGCAAACATTTTATGTTTACGAATAAAATACAATACATACAGGGTGTTGTCTCTCCACATAGACAACCCCTGGTTTTACGAACGTACATAGGCCTAGGCTTGATTCTCCATAATATTTCCATGGTCACATGGATAATTTCCTGCGCATCTCAATTTAAACATTAGTACTTTCCAATAGCCTCATATAATATAAAACACATAATTAAGAATACAATTCAATCACTTTGCATAGAATTGACATTATACAATACAATTTGCCATATATCAAAGTAGTTGACATAAGCAATTCATCATAACCCTCATAATTTAATCCATTCATAAGATATGCAACATATTTCTAGCATCATAATAAAGTCCTGCAAATCAAATAATGACACACATTGTCTCAATGTTACCCTATTCTAGGATCATATAAAATTCTATAACCACAAAGCATAGAAATGAAGCCTCAATTTATCAATGTTATCAAATTTGTGGGATCATATATACTTCCATATCCATAATGCATAAAAATAAAGCATCCATAATAGTTCCAACATGAAAATTACTGATAAGCTAGGATGGGTCGGAGTAGGTTCTCACACCCTCCCCCTCTAGGCATGAACTTCCTCCTGGAGTTCATCAAAAAGATGAGGGTACTGAGATCTCATACGTGTTGCATCCTCCCATGAAGCTGTAACCTCATCATAGCAATCCCACTAGACCCTAACCTGGTCTAGCTCTCGACCTCGAAGGGCCAATGTCTGGCGAGCCAAAATGCGAATGGGCTCCAAAGCTAGCTGCCCATCTGACTCCACCTGCAAGGCATCCCAATCTAAAATATGAGACTCATCATAGATATATTTCCTCAAAACTGATAGATGAAACACTTCGTGGATGCGTGATAGGCTAGGTGGCAAAGCTAGGCAATAAGCAACTGGTCCTATCCTCTCAATGATCTCAAAAGGTCTGACAAAGCGAGGTGTGAGCTTGGAACCCTTTCCATAATGGATTGGACTCTTATGCAGTCGCACTCTTAGAAAAAATATGTCCCCAACCATGTAACTCTGGTCTATCCTCTTTGCATCTGCATATTTCTTCTGCCTATCTCGTGCCTCTCTAAGGCATTGTCTAATCAAAATTACCTATTGCTCCATATCACGAACCATCTCAGGACCTATGGCCATTCTATCCTCAATATGGTCCCAACTCAAAGGTGTCCTACAAGGTCTGTCGTACAAAGCCTAAAAAGGTGGCATCTCCAAAGAAGTGTGATACCCGTTATTATAGGCAAACTCTACTAAATGAAGGTACTCCTCCCATCTAGTCTGATGATCCATGACGTACATGTAGAGAATATCCTCTAACACCTGGCTAACCTGCTCCGTCTGTCCATCCATTTCCGGATGATAGGCTGTGCTGAAATTGAGCTTGGTGCCCATTGCTGCCTGTAATGCCTTCCAAAAGGAATAAGTGAAGAGGGAATCCCTATCAGAAATAATCTTGTGTGGAACACCATGAAGCTTGAAAATGTCTCGCAAGAACACCTGTGCCACTGCTGGTGCTGTGAAGGTAGTTCAGACTAGTGAGAAGTGGGCCACTTTGGTCAACTTGTCAACTGTCACCAAGATAACATCATGGTGGCAAGATGACATGGGAAGACCAATAATGAAATCCATGGATATAGTATCCCACTTCCACTCTAGTATAACATGAGACTGGAGGAACCCACCTAGATGGCGATACTCCACCTTGACTCTCTGACACTCAAGGCATCGGGTTACTAACTCAGCGATAAGCTGCCACATACCTAGCCAATGATATAACTGCCTCAAATTTGCATGCATCTTCTTAACCCCAGGATGTGCTGCATAGGGAGCTCTATGAGCCTCCATGACAATGAAGTCTCGCAATCCCCCAGGAGAAGGTACATAGATGCGCCCTCTATGGCGTAATAGTCCATCAAACTCTAAAGAGTAATCCATATACTTCCCCTCCAAGGTCTCCTGAGATCGGATCCTCTGACAAACCTCTAGATACCATCCATCCTCTCGCAACCGCTGCAATATACGGTCTCTCAAATCTGTGCTTATAGATATGGTGTATACCTCATGTCGTCTTCTAGTCAAGGCATCTACGACTACGTTCTCCTTCCCCTTGATGTAGTGGACATCAAAATCATACTCGCAAAGGAACTCTATCCATCTCCTCTGACGGGCATTAAGATTAGGCTGGGTGAAGATGTACTGCAAACTCTGATGATCTGAATGAAGCTCGAAGTGATGACCCAAAAGGAAGTGTCTCCACCTCACAAGTGCATGTACTACCACTACAAGCTCTAGGTCATGCGTAGGGTAGTTAAGCTCGTGAATCTTAAGTTTCCTAGACTCGTATGCTATAACTCTACCCTCTTGCATAAGGACTGCTCCTAATCCATCCAAGGAAGCATCTGTGCATACCATGAAATTGACCGTGGGGTCTAGCATAATAAGAATAGGTGCAGTAGTGAGTGCCCTTTTCAGATTCTGAAAAGCCCTCTCACACTTCCTTGTCCACTCAAATTTCTTTCCCTTTCGCTAGAGGGATGTGATGGGGTGTGCAACTCTGGAAAATCCCTCAACAAAGCATCTATAGTATCCTGCTAAACTCATGAAGCTCCTAACCTCTGTCACACTGGTTGGTGCTAGCCAATGCATAATAGCTCTGATCTTTGATGGGTCAACTGAGATCCCATCACTGGATATAACATGCCCCAAGTACTTGACCTCTGATCTAAAGAAAGCACACTTTGACAAACTGCTGAACAAATGGTTGTCCCTCAAACACTACAAAACCTGCCTCAAATGCTCCTCATGCTCCTCATTCCGAGAATATATCAATATGTCATCAAGGAACACAATCACAAATCGGTTGAGGAAATTGTGGAATACCCCATTCATGAGACTCATGAATACAGCTGGAGCATTCATAAGACTGAATGGGACCACAGTGAACTCATAGTGGTCATATCTAGTGCGAAACGCGGTCTTGTGGATATCACTTTCATAGTGGTCATATCTAGTGCGAAAACACTTTAGCACCCTGAAGCTGATCAAACAAGTCATCGATCCTGGGCAAGGGATAGCGGTTCTTGATGGTTAATTTATTCAGTTGCTTGTAATCCATGCATAACCGAAGGGACCCATCCTTCTTCTTCACGAAGATGACTGGTGCGCCCCAAGGGGAGATGCTAGGATGAATGTGACCCTTCTCTAAGAGTTCCTCTAGCTGCATCTTGAGCTCATTAAGCTCATGTGTGGTCATCCTATAAGGTGCTCTTGAAACTGGCTCGGCTCCTAGCACCAAATCTATGTGGAAGTCAATCTCTCTACTAGGTGGCATAC